>NW_004797439.1:306615-308651 GCF_000002075.1 Aplysia californica
ATATAAGAATAAGAATACTTTTAAAAAATTGAGTATCTCGGTCTTTCTGCTGGGGTGTTGTATCCCTTTCAGCCTAGGTTGGCCTTGGCAGGTAGCGCCGGAGCCATCCTCTTAGGAATATTAATGATCTAAATTGTGTTGCTGTGGGCATAAAAAAACTTTCATTCAAATGTTTTAAAAGGAAAACAACTTAACTGTGAAAACGTCGGTCCACTGCAGCATCATATCGGTTCTTACACTTAAATACAACACATATGCAAGGCATTTTTACTAATTGACTTGCCTAATCTCAAGGACCTCGGAATAAAACCTTCTGTCTTATCTAGATTTCAGTGCGTAAGTCGGGGATTCGCGCAGCGTAGGTAGACCACAGTTCCGCCGCGAGAGAGGGCTCCTATCAGGCGTGCGGTGCCGCCGACAGAGCATCCTCCATTACTTTTAATCTCCTTGGTGTCAACAGAGAAGTCCTCGCAGGCAATCAGACTCACTCTGCTCACCTCTCTTGCTTCAACAGCACAAGGTCTGCTTCGACTATCAAGGCACCCCGGAAATAGCGGGTCACAAGAGTGACAAACATACAAAAAAGTAGAGGAAAATGACAATAGTAAGGATTAGGAAAGAAAAAGCAGCAGTTCCCTGTTGCAGATCAGGCACAGTTATGAGCGTGACATGAGGAATCAGCCCATTTTTACAATTCTACTGTGCTTGAACGAGAAATGTTCCCCCTTTGGCCTAAAGACACTACAGTAGTCGGTGGCACTGCCCCGAGGGGGGGGGGAGGGGGTGGAAACAACCGTTGTAAAAGAATGATTTGTTGTTCGTTACATCAACTAGTTAGACAGGCCTACACACATAGCCTAAATAAATGGATTTTATCCAACACTTAAAGTGTAACAAACAACATAACAACTTACTAAAGAAATGTTGGTGACAACAATGTAAAGCTCTTTATTCCAGCATCTCAGGTCATAACTAGAGGCTTTATATATAATTACGGTCTAATAAATCACGTAAACTACAAAGTTCCTGTGGTAAAAGTACAGAACAAGGGTTGGAGAAAGATTATGCATTTGTTGTTCGTTACAATTAGACAGATATGTACATGGATGCACATGGCCTAAATAAATGGATTATTTCCAACACTTAAAGTGTAACAACCAACATAACAACTTATTAAAGAAATTTGGCCTGCAAAAATGTAATGCTGTTTCCTGCTTTTAGAATCTCAATTCTCGCGTAGACTCTGATATACATATTATTATGTGCAAAGTTACACAAAACAGCAGACCAAGGTTGCACGTACAGAAAGAAAAAAAAATCTATTAACTCGTTAACAACTATAAATATAGGCTACACACACCACAAAAAAATAATATAGATTTAGATGACACATGAAAATGGAAAGCTGTAATTAATTGTAGCATATCTAGAGAATCTAGATCTCAACTGTTTTTGTAGGCCTACGCGGTATTGTTGGTTTATGATTGCAGACCAAGGTTTGAATAAAAATGACTTAATTGTTTGGTCGTTACAACAAAATATCCCCCCCCCCCCTTCCCGAAAAAAAAAGGATTACATCTAACGTTGAGAGTGTAAAAAGTAAAAACCAACATGACTCAAATTTTTAGAAATTTGGATTGCAAAAATCTAAAGCTGTAGCCTATATTTCCAGCAGATCACAATTGGTCTTGTGTTAAAGTTCAACAAGTAGAAGTATACTTTTAAATTAGCAGACCAGGCTAATTGTTGAAAAAACAAAACAAACAAACGATCTGTTTGTCGTTACTTACTAGTTATACGCAAAAATAAAATGGATCATAATATCCAACAATGAGATCCTAGTGTAACGTGACGACCAACATAACAATTAACATCCGAAAGAAATTTGGAAGGCAAAAATCAAAAAGCTGGTTCGAGGATCTTAGATCACAACATGGTTTGGTTAATAAATAGTCTATACATGTATTTTTATTATTATTATCGTTCTTCTTCTTCTTCTTCTTCTTCTTCTTCTTCTTCTTCTTCTTCTTCTTCTT
>NW_004797439.1:309063-322121 GCF_000002075.1 Aplysia californica
CTCCTCCTCCTTCTTCTTCTTTTTCTTCTTTTTCTTCTTCTTCTTCTCTTTCTTCTTCTTCTTCCTCCTCTTGCTACATGTATAATATATAATATTACCGGGTATATAGGCCTATATATATATTTTATACATATTATATATATATGATAAAAGTTTCTTTTTAAATCACAGACAAAGGTTTTATAACAGGGATGATCAGTTGTTCGTTTACCTAGAGATACATAAAAAATTAAAATTAATTGATTGTATCTAATTGAAAGCGTGTCGTACCACCTAGATATTCATTTACTAAAAGAGGTTGGGTGACAAAAAATGGAGAGCTGTTTCCAGCAACTCCGCTCTCAGCTAACCTAGATTTCTAGGTTGGAATGCAATCTATACAAAATTAACTTTTTTCATAAAGGTTCTAAAAGATACACAACGTAATTGTCACTGTTGGTTGTTACTATTACAGGCCAAATACTTATTGCAAAACGGATTGTATCCAACACTTGTAGTGTAAAAACCAACTCAACAATTCACTAAAGCAATTAAGGAGGACAAAAATTACGGTGAACTGTTTCCAGCATCTCAGATCACAGCTAGTTTTGGTTACAAGAAAATAATTAATTATTATGAGATGAAAAATAAATTTACCAAATGTCTTATGTCTGATGAAGACGAATCCACGACTTTTTAACCCACAAAGACCTTGACCTTGTTACCAAAGATTGCATTGTTTACAAATTACACTGTCACGTGACAATGTTTGTAAACGAAGCCAGCTGATACTGTTGTCAAGAAATCGAAATTTCTCCAGGTTCAGAATTGTTTATCATTTGTTAATACTTCATGGTGCTTGTTTGGTTATTACATCTGGTGATCAGAGAAACTTGAAATAAGCCAGGAAAATATATATAGATCTAGATCTAGATCTAGATCTAGATCTAGATCTAATATGGGCCCTGGACATAATCTTGATCTCGACTGTCCTAGACTTGTTATTGTCGCTCACCACACTCACACTCACGATATTTCTAATCTGGATCTAGAATCTAGATCTAGATCTAGTTCTAGATCTAGTTATCTAACATACACTACACTTACAACTTACACTCTCTCTCACACTCAGTCGTTCTCACACTGTGACTGTCTCATCCCAAACCCAGCCTTCCTTCCTGATCGATTTTCATTGTGACTGGTTTTGTTACAGAGAGAGAAATTAGAGGTAAGCAAGAAAATAAGTAACACCTTTAATTGTTGACTGCTGTGACCATTAGTATTAAAGGTTCTTCTATTAGACTGGTCATTGCCGTCATTATGAAACATTTTATGCAATCAACCTGGCAGACAGAGTCAGTTGATTTTTCTTGGCCTACGACTGAGAATCGAGAAGTGGACTGAACTTAAATGTGTATTAGCTCTAATAATATTTAGGCACGCGCTACTTGCAACACCGCGTTTTGAATAGCTCCTATGCTATTTGAAACGTCGCGTTCTGATTAGCTCCCATGCTTTTTGAAACGCCGCTTTCTGAAAAGCATAGCGCCCATGCTATTTGAAACACCAATACTCGTAGCCATCATTTTTAATGAAGGTTTGCCTGAATTGTGGAAGTTTTCTCAGTTTCTTGATAAACCTCCTAGGATTTGACTCCTTTTTTATGACGTTGTCTTAATTCCGATCAATATTGGCATTGTGTAGATTTCGATCTCGATCGAGATCTAACAATTGTTTCTGACACTGACATTGTTTGCACAAAAGTAGTCTTGTTCATCTCTTATAATCATAATCATTTGATTTTGAGTTTGAGCAACGTAAGTCAAAAGACTCTTGGATACCATAAGTAACGAGACGGTGCAACTCGGTCTAAGCACTATTTCCTGTCTGCAGTGTCTTCATACAATACCTAAAAATAATTATTAGATCTATCTCTACGTGCATTTAGTATTTTGCCATCACACATGATGTCGCCTGATCTTGATTTCTAGGCTTCGGCGTTTAAATTAGCATGGGATAGTGTCTACATTCTCTAACATTAGGCCAAGAGAATGTATACAAGCTGTCTACGTTCTCTAATGTTCAGTGCTTCCAAGGATGGCATCGAATCCTGGTCCCGGAAGTTTTTTTTGGTCTTCTCCTGAGCCTAAAATTATTTTTAAAAAACAATTAGACTCACAGACCAAGGAAAGCCACTATTGAACTTTAACCAGACCTAAATTAGTAAAAGGAAAAGTATAGACCTACTTCGTAGGTAAAAGCTCCTTTTGCGGACAAAACCAGCATGTGCATGCTTCATCACTAAGTATACAAAACTACAAAGCAACTAGTTATAATTAGGCCTATGGGGAACTATTGTTGGTCAGTAAGGAAGAGGAGAAGAAGAAAAAAACAACCCAAAACTTCCTGGAACGGGATTCGTACCCACTCTCAGAAAATAACGGTTTGACTTCAAACTCAGACGCGCTGTCCATTCGACCATGAGAACTTCCCACAACGTAGCGTTGATTAAGCCTTATATTTAACGCACTGCATTTTATTTAGCACTGGCGCTAATCACAACGTGGCGTTTTATTTATCTCTGGCGCTAATCGCAACTCAGTGTTGCAAATAGGCACTTCCTAATATTTAATAACTGACATTTTAAAATTGTTTATCTAGTATTATAAAATGAAAGTGAAAGCAAAGACTGAATCCTAGTCGAATTTGATCATGACCTGACCTATCAATTAATGACTAGGCAGAAACCTAACATTTATAATGATGCATTAGATATTAAATATCAACATTTTAGTTTACTTCCATTGGCAAGTAGGCCTGAGCTTGGCTTATATAGGCACTCTTTGACTTTACTTGAAATCCTTTCGTCAGTGTAATTTTCTCTAAATGTTTTTAATTCTGTTGAAAGGATTTTTTCAATCCTTCCCATGGATTCTTCCAGCAGAAACAAACAAAAACTTTGCCTTTTTCTTTCCCATGATTTGCATGCAATTTAATGTGGTTTTCATATTTGAATGGGAATCCCCTTGAACTCTTTCTCGTTGGAGCAATGATGGGAGCATGATTCACAACATGTCCCATAATTTTGCATCTACATTTTTCATGCAGGGATTTTTATTTTATTAGAGGAAGAGGCTATCCGTACTTAATGACGGCTAGACGGCTAGACTAGTCGTACTTAAGGACGGCTATACTAGCAGGGTAGTCGTGCTTAATGATGATGGCTAGACTGACGAAAATTTAAAAAATGGAAGAGGCTAGCCGTACTTAATGACGGTTAGATGGCTAGACTAGTCGTACCTAAGGACGGCTAGACTGGAAGGGTAGTCGTAGGCCTACTTAATAATGATGGCTAGACTGACAAAAAAAAATAATACTGAATTGTAAGTACGGCTAGCCCCTTCATTCGTAAAAATCCTGTTGTCAGTGACTACAATTGATTGATTTGAATTTCCCTTGAAATTTTTATTGCAGGGGGGAAAAACAGGTTTTGAGCGCATTTGTGACAATTTAGACATCCATAATTACTACAGATGCTTTTTTCTTTCTTTTTAAAAAAAAAAAAGGATATCAGAATAAAGTGAGCAATTGCACTGGAAAGATGAGGAATCCCCCAGGGCGAATGAATATGAAATGAGAAGTATTTATTTTTTTAGGACTCTGAAGATGATGGCTATGATTCACAGCTGGTCTATCTAGAATCTGTTTGTTTTGAGAGTGATTTCGCAGAGGACTCACTATTCTGGATGGGTGGGATGAAAATGTTAATTTTTTCACCCCACAAGTCACAGATTTAATTAAACAAATACACCTTTAATAAGTCTATATATGCAATTCAACATTTTATTATATTACCTTTAAAAGGATAATATGTTTGTGTAAAACATGTTTGTGCTTTGTGTCTAGAAAATGTCACGCTTCACTTTTGAAAATTAATTCTTGAGAAAAAATTATGACGCGAAAAGAGTTGAAGTAATCTAAGAATAAAAGATAAATCTTTATTTTAGATATATATGGTGTTGGCAAATTCATTTGGTGCTTCACCATACACACGCACATGCATGCAGATGCACGCATGATATTCTTTCTCACTTCATCCTTTCTTCTACACATGCATATGTTGCATTATATTCACACATGATATCACTCACAAACAGACCCACAGTTACATCATATTATATAGATGTACTTTTTATAGTAAACAATAATGTGTTAATCTTGATACATAACTAGTGTTCTGATAGTAATCCAATGGTATTCTGATAGTTTGCTTTACTTTATATGGTCATAAAAATACTTGCTTTATTTTACAAGATGATGTTTGGAAGATGAAAGGGATGGTGATAAAAATGACCTTTTTTTTGTTACGCAGCAAGAGTATTTAAGACGTTTTACCCCTTTTGATGTTTTAATTTGAGAGACCAAAGGATGATTGCAGTCTGAAAAGATGGAACTGATTTTTCTAGCCCAAACGATATTGTATAAAGTTAATTGAAATAAAGGAATGCAGTTGTTCAAATTTTGCATGCTTCCCGTAAAATTAATCGATTTATAGTTTTATTTTATCTTGATGTCTCGCCTTTCCCAGTCCATGCTGTCATGCAGATTTTGAACTTTTAGTTGATTAGGACAGAAAACAAAAAAAAACAACATTCAGAAATTATCATGCTCTGATGATAACAGATTGTATCATGCTTAGTCGTCAGATATTCCGGTGTAGCTTAGACATGAAATATCCGCAGAGGCGGTTAAATGGATATGGGTAGCCAGCTTGTGCCTTCTATCATGAGATAGTGGAAGATACAACAACATATTGAAATGAAACCTTGATGGGTAGTCCTTATTCACTAATACTTTTTTATGTTCATCTCAATATGTGCTTATTGTCATATATTGAGCTGTGAGTATGAATGTCTACTAAGATAAATGTGTAGACATTCTACTAAGATAAATGTGTAGACATTCTACTAAGATAAATGTGTAGACATTAAAATCTAAAGTACAGTGTGTATGTTTTACCATGTATGTTAATCCACTTGTGTTTTATGTGGAAATGAACGCATTGTAAAGCACCTAGAGGTGTATTGTATGGTAGTGGGGGACATAAAAATGTATAGATCTTCATTTTTGGTATCACTATTGTCGATTCTTTAAGAGACTAAGACGAATAGAAGGAAATAAAAGCTGAGTGGCTACTGGAGGATACCAAAAGCATTAAATTGTGTTCTTTAGTATTAGGAGCAAAGCATGGTCTAGGGATTTACCTCAAATTTTTTTTTTTTCAACTCCTTTGTTTTGAACATTGTTGGGTCATCGATAAGGTGTGAAATTGAATTAATCACTTCATATCTTTCAAGCATGTTACATTTACTGTCTGATGACAATTTGACTAAGTGCTCATTTTACTTTATCTCCCTTGTACTTGATTATGTAAATGCTTTTCGTATTAAACTCCTGTAAAACAAGTTTGCATTAACTCTGCCTTTTTGGTCATCAACGTGCTGTGATGCGTTTAGTAATCCCTGCTCTAAATATGCTCTCTCTCAGGTGAAGGGTTTTTGCAGAGCAGCCATGCCGGTCGAGGTGGAACAAGAGGATCTGAGATATGTCCCCGATACACAAAAGAGTTCCAAAAGTCCAGGTGTTAATTCCCTCGACAAATGTCTCATCGATGCATCAGAGTGTGGGAACATAGAGCAGGTGGAGCGCTTGTTGCAGTCTGGTGCCGAAGTATCGTACTTCCTCATTTCGAACAACAACAGCAACATCATTTACCGCAGCTCTGCTCTGAGTGCAGCGGCTCGTAGTGGCCATTTTGAAATTGCTGTGATGTTGTTGAACTACGAAGGGTGGTGCAGTAGAAGAAGAGGAAGAGAAGAGAACCCGTTCTATTGGTCGATTTTGGCGGAGACGTTGTGGAATAGGAGTAAAGACACTGACAGGGACCCCCTTGTCAACGATGATGGTGAACTGTTAGCGTTGTCGGACGAAAGTTATCACGACCAGGTATGGCTCCTGTCTAACATGGATGTGATGAAGTATCTCATTCACGCTGGAGCGGATGTCGACAGAAAATTCCAGAATGGATTCACTCCCCTGATGATGGCTGTCAATGATGGTCTGGAAGAAGTGGTCGGGTTCCTTTTGGAAGCGGGTGCAAACCCAAACATTTCTACGACCAACAATCTTACTGCTCTGATCCTAGCGACCCGCTGTCAATCAGTAAACATTTTACAACTATTGCTAAAGAATGGTGAGTATCACGGTGTGAGGTAAATAGAATAAAAAGAACACATATATAATATAATAATATAGCGATTGCTAATCTCTTCAAATGTGTAAGGAGTAATAGCATGAAATGAGTCACTTTTTGCACTCAGCTGTTTCAAGATATCAGAATCAGATAAAAATCTTAATTTGTTTTTAACTCCCCAACTTAAAGTGATTACAGTAGTCTCCACGTAATGCGCGCAATACTAAGGCATACTCTGCTGAAAGGCATGCCTTCGTCAGATGACGTTTGTTTTTACTATTTAATTTTAGAAATACAGACGTATGGTCACTTCCTCTAAATACACACTTCAAGCTCATGAAACACGCCAACAGGTAAAGCTTGACAAAGTCAAAGAGAAATTTTCACTACAACCTACACAGCTTGCTTCATCAACCGAATATTTGGAAAGACTGCCTCTCACCCAGACCAAAGAAAGTGACGGATACTGTTTTCCCACCCAACTGTCCATGGTTACATAGGAGTAGGACAAGGTGAATGATATGTTTTGGGGTGTAAACAGTAAAATGCATGCTTAAGAGCCGTTCCAAGCTCTGGCTTTTAGGCAGAGACTACTGTAGCTTTAGGAATAAAAAAAAGAGCTGGATTAATGATGCTGCGTTCACCTTTTTCTAGGTCTTGTAGAGATCTTCAGGTCGATACCCTTAGTATCATTATATATTGTCAAAATGAGACGTGACATTTTGTCGTGTTGCAATGCAAAGTGATGACAGCTTGAATATTGTATATGCAACTAGCAACATGAAGACTAAACTTTATTGATTAATTCATTGAGGACATGCGTTCTAATCATACTCGCTGTCTAATCATGCATTTGTTTTGGGGGGCATTATAAAAGCATAAAAGTAACTTCATTATTCATCTATTGTAGATTTTAAATTCTGTTTTTTTCCATCCCAAGCTTAAAAAGCAAGCAACAACATTCATACCATGAAATATGCAAATTATTGATTCTAATTTGGGTACGGTGCTTTGAAATATCCAGCAACAATTGTTCAGCCTCTCCTGCATATTTCTTGATCTCAATGGTATTTAGGTTATTTCTTACCACGGTCAATACTCCTCCTTTCTTTCTACCTTGCGATCGTTTCTGAAGCACTGGTATCCTCTCAACTTGAAGTTTGCTTGCTCCTGCAGGTGGGTTTTCTGTATACAGCTGATGTGTATTTCGTTATCTTTTAGAAAGTTTTCTAGCTCTGTTTTCTTGCTTGAGATTCTTTCAGCATTCCATCTAGTGCATATATTCAGATTTTTCCTTACCTGTTTTGTGTTTGTGTTACCAGTCACTTTTCTTCCTCATCTCCTGGCACTTCAAGACGATGGAAGGCCCTCCAGTCGCTGGGGTGGACCCCTGTGAGGCTTGGGGCCCGCCACTGCACTTGCCTGGTGGGTCCTCGTAGGGCGAGCACCATATCTTATTTTACCGACTTCATTATTGCAGTATTAAATTCATTGGTATTGTGGTTCTCTAGAGTGTGCCTTGCGGTCCAATACGTCCGATTTCAGCACTCCAGCTCCATGTCCGAGGACCTTCCCTGGGACTGGGAGCACAGGGAGGAATTTTTACCAGATCCCACTCGTAGCTAGGACTTAATGTGGTCCTTTTCCACATGGTGCTCCCGTCAGCGGACTCCTAGGGCATTTAATGACGTGGTAGTCCAACCTACCACCTGACCCTGACTTGGTCAGAGCATTGCCAGTTGGTCCGGGCTGCCTATTCAACTATTACACAGCTATCCTCCATTACAGTGGTTGTTCTCTATCCGCCACCTCGGACCCGCCGGGTTGGGGATGGTCGCCCCTGGTCAGGGGCTTAGTTCATGTCAACAGCTTGTTGGCAATGGTTTGTTCTTGCTACCTTCAACTGAATTGTATGTATATATATATATACTATGTTTATAAGTATAAGCATGTGTATATCTAAAATAACATCTAACGAAAAATTCTTTCTTTTTTTTTGTTTGTAGGTGCCAACCCCAATGAACCAGACCCGGACCTAAATGGTCACGTGATCTCCTACCCTCTATTCTGGGCCATCAGCCGAGGTCACCTCCAGCACATCAGGCTCCTCCTACAGCACGGAGCGGTGCCCAGCCCTGCCCCTGAGTACGTCCTCTACACCTGGGACTTGGTGCAACTCACAGACCTTCACAGCTACCTCCGCAGACTTTCTCCCCTCCACATGGCTCTGTATCGGAACAAGCCACACATGGCACAGTTTTTTTGTGAAGTCGGGTACCTGGTGACCAGCGACGTTTCTGTGTTAGGACGTAGTGACAGAAGCATCTGGAATGTTCTGGAAAACAGTGAGGACTCTGATTCTGACAATAAGGAATGTATTGATTTTCTACAGGAATTCTCGAGCAACTGTTTGCCTCTGGTAACTTTGACGTTTTCTCTCATCTCCAATAGAATCGGGTTTAGGGAGGACCGAGAGCAGAGGCTGCTTTCTCTGAGGCTTCCTCCTGCTATGGAGAAGAGGTTCATGTTTCGCTCTGCAATTCCGTCCTTGTGATTGTGACCGTCATTGTGATTGTGAGACAGAGAAAATGTTTAAGTTTTGCTTTACACCTTTAGCCATGTGAAATACCTCACTTTCTCCCATGTTGATAGTAGCCTGTGTCAAGATGCAGTAGAATCAGGTGCCTGTCATTTTTTGGGCATCTGGAGTTATTGCTATAATCTTAAAGCTTGTTCATTTGGCTTGCTTTTGATGAAAAAAGCTACCCATCTAACTTGAATCTGTCCTCAGAGAAATTCGCGGGTTGCGCATGCAACTTTTGGCCTCGGCGCAACTTCTGCCATTTTCGTGAATTCGCGAATTTTAGGCAATTTTCTGCAAGAGTTGGAAAAATAATAATTTAATTTAGGTAAAAATAACCGAAATTTTCTTCTACAACTAAAAATATCTACGCGAAGGGGGACAATTCGTACCTGAAGAAATCAGATCTACCACTTCCTTTGCACTACGGGGTGCCCAGTGCCCGTTGTGGATGAGATCGGGTCGGGATGATCGCCCGACTCGTTGCCTGAAAACAACGTGTTTGTTTTTGAGGCAACGAGTCGGGCGCGATCGATTTGTACCACGATAGCCACTTTGCGCCATCAGTCGGTCGAGCAAACCGACCCGTCCCGACCCGACCAGGACCTCCCCAATAGTCCTGTTTGGACTGAATCATCTTCTACTTCTTCTTGATCTAGCTAAATCTTGACTCCAAATCTAGATATCTATTAGTATAATAGAGTAAACTCAATCGTAAAATGATCGTCTTATTTAACTGATTACTTAGCTTGCTTGGTTCCGTAGCACCAGGTAGATAGATCTAGTATAAAAATTTGTGAAAGACTTTAAATCTTAGGCCAGGAGGGTAGATCCAAACATGGATCGATTCATGCAGAAAACCCCTAAAGGGGTCGTTCAATTAATCTTACGTCTGAAAAAGGCCTAAAAGGGGGGGGGGGGTGTCTTGACGTCTGTATAAGAAAAGTTTAAGAAGCTGAGGGGTGGAGGGGGTGGGGTTCTGAACCAATGTAATATTAATATATTTCACTTTTGTAAGGAGAAAAAATAACAAGGAAAATAATTTATAACAACACAATTTTTTAAAAACAGAACATAAAAAAGCAAAAAACTTATTAATTAAGCTTCACTGTGCAGTAGCCTCCATTAAGGCGATAAAATGCAGCCAAGCCTCATTGAAGCGCCACCATTGGATGATTTTGCTGTGCAGTCTGTGTTTGAAAAGGGATTTTTTTGTTGGTGATATACATTGTATATATGCATGTACGTGCACATGTATTTTTAAAGCCGAGTCTTCTTTCTCTCTGTATTCCTATGTCTTTCTTGTTGGAGAAGGATTATCAATTAGCCAACCAGTGGATGTTGTGTGCCATTAGTAGTGTGTATCTCTGGCGTTCAGTTGGCTAGCGGTATAGCGCGGTAAATTTACTTTAGTTAAATAAGAGAACAAGTCACAATCTTTCGCCTGCGACCACAACACATCCCACAGAATTCTTACCTAAAGAGGATCCTCAAGCATACCCCACCTGACTGCCTGTTTTGTGACTGCCAGGATGAAACAGTATCACACCACCTCTTTACCTGCCCTGCACTTAGCAGCCTGCGTAGTACCTGCCTCCCCAGACATCGGAACTACTCTATTCAGCGACGAAACACAGTAGATAAAAACCTGTAAATTCTTTGCCATATGGATAGGAAAAGTATAGTAGGCCTACATTAGTTAAATAAGGACTGTATGGCCCAGACAGTTGGTGGACAGTGGTGTGAGGGCACAAATACTATGTTTATATACGTGTATTATATATTTTTAAAAAAGTTTTAGTAAGGTTTTACGGCGCTCGCAACTGCATAAGGTCATATATGATGGCCAAGGAATGGATTATATGATGGCCAAGGAATGGATGTCAACAGAGAAGTCCAAACAGGGAATCAGGCTTACTCTGCTCACCTCTCTAGCCTCAACAGCACAAAGTCTGCTTCGACTTGCAAGACACCCCGGAAATATCTGTTCACGAGAGAATGACAAAAAGGACAAAAGTAAGGATGAGGAAAGAAAAAGCAGCCGATCCCCCTATGTTGTTCCAGCACAGTATGAGCGTGAAATTGATAAAATGCCCATTAACATTTTAACTGTGTATAAGAACATGTTTATATCCCTCCTTTGGGAATGGTCTAAAGACAACTTCAGTTTGTAACACTGCCTTTTTTATAGGCCTACATTTGCGTGGGGCTTGGGATTAACAGGGCTGGGGGTGGTGGCAGTACCCCGAGATTTGACTTTACTTCTATCGGTACTGCATTGTATCTCTTAAAGTCATCAGTATTTGGCTTGATGTACCGGTACTACTGAAGTACTGTCGTTTTGTTTGATTTCTGTTGTTTATGGGTTTTTTTTTCCTCTAGTTTTGGAAAAGGGGGATTTTTTTTTGGAGGAGGGGAGGGGGGGAGAGGGGTTAAATCTCATAAATTTCTACAGGGAAATAATGGCTGTGAAACTGGGCTCTGATATTAATTACTGTTTTTTCTTTTGAATAGTGCTATTGTAAATTTAAATAGCTGCAACTGCGATACGTTTATAAATGCATTGCCTGCTGCTGCTATCGGTTGTTTCGCTGTTTCTTTTGTAAAGTGCATTTCATGTAGGCTATCTTGTGATATCTAGTTGAAAAAGTCCAGTATGAAGCTGCTTTCTCTATTTACTATTATTTTTTTCCTGCCTTTGTTACCTTGCCGTGTTGAAGGGAGAAGCAATTGTATTTTTCTCTTGTATAACTAACTGTAAAAATTATATTTGTTATTCTTTATTCAGGCTCAAACTGTTGATCAGTGTCAGTAGTGTGCCCAAATTTGACATGTAGAACATATATGTATATATTTATATATTATGTTATAACAATATGATTGATTAAAAAAATTAATGACTTTTTATTCTTACACTACACGTCCCATATCATATGATATTATATTGTTAAATGAAAAAGATGCTTAAATTTGATTAAGTGTGGACAGGTATAGTACGTAAAAGGATGTTGATGTCAGGTGAGAGAGAGAGAGAGAGAGAGAGAGAGAGAGAGAGAGAGAGAGAGAGAGAGAGAGAGAGAGAGAGAGAGAGAGAGAGAGAGAGAAGCACAAAAGAAACCAGATTGTTTTTTTGGGAGTGGTATTGCATAATCACACTTGCTTCATTTCTTGTAGTATGTACGAGTAGGAGTTAAAGGATAAGATAATAAAGTTTACTGATTGAATTAATCTCCAAATGATTACTTATTGGTTACTGAGTCTAGAATAGGTATCACCGTTGGTGATATAATCTCCTAATGAGAAAACGGTAAGTGCCAGTTCATTGTCTAATGCAGGTCTGATTATACTTAAAATATGGATGTTTCTCTAAATTTCTATGAAACTTATAAAAAACCAGTTAGGTATGGATAACTCGAATACGTCGTGGATTGACCAAAAAATGTGTTTGACACATCTATATCGGGTTAACAGATAAACAAAAAAAAACTTATAGGTATCATTCGGGGAATTGCAAATCATACGATCTATCCATGATTTCAATTTCAAGTTTTCCATGTTCGTGTTGTGTCTGTGCCTGACTGTAGAGTTAAAATTGTTTAAGACAACCACTAATAGTTGAGGAGAAAAATGGATAATGTCTCACTCTTCGGTAGGTGAACGGCTTGGAGTAATTGGACTGTGTCATAATTATAATTGTAGTATATTTTTAAAAAGTAAAAAAAAAATAATGCGAGGGGAAACTGGGAAGTGGCTGCTTATACAGGTGATAGTGAGTCTCATTTTATAATACATACATGATGCATATGGCTTTTTAAAGCAGGTTCAATCAGCTGATATTTTTGTTATTTTTCCTAAGCTGCAAGTGAAATGTATAGAAAAAAAATTGTGTCTGTGAGCATGATGATGCCCTGCCCTGTTATGACTACAAATGGCATTTTTAGTAATGTAAATAAATGTATCGTCTGTGTGGGCGTTATATTGTGTTTTATGTAATGCAACAATGATGTAACCTCTTTATATTTCATGCACATTTACTTTGTACTGTACATCATTTCAATCCAAATTTCCCAAGGGACATGAAATGAATAAAAGTGCTTTTGCTCTTTGAACTTTGAAGCTTTGTTGGCACTCCGTTGACTGTTTTGCTTGTCCACAGCATGCCAATAACACCATGAAAAGGTTGCAGGACATATTTAATTATGTCACTTATACTTAAATGTAGACCGGTACACATATATATATATA
>NW_004797439.1:322221-329570 GCF_000002075.1 Aplysia californica
TGTGTGTGTGTGTCATGATGCGGTGGAATCAGGCGCTCGTCAATTTTTGGGCTTATGAATTTATTGGTACATGTATCATCTTAAAGCTTGTTCATTTGATTTCATAATTTTGACGAGTGCCTAATACATGTATCACCATGATGCCTCACACATACATAAATTATATATATAATATATATATATATATATATATTATACACACACACACAGACTTCAACATAAGTGTTGAGGACTGATCATTGGGAAAGAAGTGCTTGAAGGAAGGATGTGGGGCTGGAGAGCCAGAGGTAGTCAGAGATTAACATGCATGGATGGACAACATTTAAACATGGACTGGCTATTATTATTATACTTATAGCAGAATGTCCAACAGTAACTTGCGACCGTGGAGGATGGAGGGTCATTACACGTCAACCTCTGAGTCAGCAGAGATGACACTTCCAGCAGGGGCGGCTCGTGGGGCTAAAAAGTGGGCGTGCACAATTAAGAAACAGCAGGTTGAATATAGTCAAGGGCATAGTAAATGGGATGGTAGGATCTCTGGGTTGGTGAAGGAGTACCTTATAATATGCTTTTATTTTCATTCTTTTTACTGGTCGCTCTGATTTCTAGAACTAAATCTGTTTGTTAGCTAAACATCAAGTTCGTTATCCTGCATTGGAACTGAACACTCGAGTCTAATAATAACTTTCCCCACTTCACTATAAAACCATTCACAGGCACAACTCATAGGGCGGTGACTAAAGTATGTCAAGTCCACCTCCCTCAGGTCACAGTCACCTGGTCGCTTAAAATAGAGGCAAGACAATGAACCAATCACAATTCACTTGAGCACTCCACTGGATTGCTCCGGGGATCACATGATTTTGGCATTGAATGGTGTACAGGCTATCGCGTATATTTTTAGATTTCCTACTGTGGGCTATGTTTCGTGAGTGCACATTTGGGATGTGCCGCCTTGTTAATATTAATGTACGCCTAACTCGCTACGAGTGTCGTCATCGCTTGGGTTATCTCAAAGAGCGATTTATAGGTCAGATAGCCACTATTGGACGTTGGTTGAATATTCTATTACGTTTAAAGTGCGTGAACTTTGGCATGGCATAGTAGATGTTTTACGGCGCTTTTGACTCAGAAATGACAGTTACAGCACCAACAAGGACCTTGTTTTGATATTATATTTGGCTAGTGTTTGTTTTTTACTTCTTTTATTTCATGTTTTTTTCACGACTAAAATGTTGTGTCTAAGTAAATGTAGTGCGGTAGGGTTCGTATTACTAGTATTACTCCATTGTTCACTACTCCCTAAAACTAAAACATAGGATTTGGTCTGTCTAAAGTAGACAGATTTGTCAAGGTGCGGTATAGGGTAGGCCTAAGCTGACCACACACCTGCAATCCTAACTGACAATTCTTCTACTTGATGCAAGCTAATTGGTCCTTTCAGATTGTAGGTGTGTATCACAGTGTGTCTGTGTACCACCCAACCCCCCCCCCCTTTGTGGGGCGCTATACGCCATGCTTATACTTATTTATAGGTAAAGGTTCAACAATTTATAAGTATGAGACAATAAATGGGAGGTCAGAGTTAAAGAACAATAATATGGCATAATAGAAAATCTACAAATTTGACCCAAGTGTCGATTTTTGGCCAATATCTCCGTTTGTAGATTGCGAGAAGTAACTCATTTTAATGATAGTGATAGTTGTAAAGCGCAAACAGCGTGCAGTAGAGTATCGAGGCCCAATTGCAATTTAATATAATTATCATGTGTGCCTTTAGGGTATTGGCAGCGATGAGCTTTGCTGATCAGAATATATGTCTTTAAAGGGGTCATTTCAAAGCGTCTAAGTCACAGAATTTGGCTAAAATTGAGTTCTTACTATTCTTAGTTTCGTATGAACGAAAGACCGTAATTTATGGTATTGTGTATTCACATGACGAATGACGACATACGTCAAGGGAGACCACTACTACACAGCAGAGAATTTGAATGAAATGACAGCGTGACCTTTAAAAATTGCCCAAAACTTGGAAGTAACTAGTACATGTACATGTAGAGCATGATGTAATAAAATCACGCGAAGTCCTTCTGTTTTTCCTCAACACATCATCAAGCCACTCGAGGTGTTTAGACCAAGACCCTTAATTTTTCTGACCCCCTTAATTGATTATTTATCGAGTTGCCTATTACACAATGTAGCACAACGCTGGTCTTTTAAGAAAATTGTTGTATAAAAAAATATTTTTTCCTCATATATAGGCTATATTCTCTTATGATTCTTGTAGTTCTCCGCCATAGAACATGTAACAATCTCCTTAAATAGGAAAGAATATCGTCAGTGCCATGAAATGATTAGCCTACTAATTAATATAAATTTCTTTTATCAGTTATAACTTTTGTGTATGTAGACATTTTAGTTTAAAATTAAAAGAGACAACCGATTAGACCTCGATAAAAAGCCCAAAGACAGCACATTTTTGCCCCCCACCCCCACCCCCGCCCCCAAAAAGTCACAAAATAGTACATTGTACCCGAAAACAAGGAAAACAATTCTGAGTACCAAGTGATAAATGAAGGCCTTTGGAAATGAGAAGAATTCCCCAGCACGCATGCACACACACACACTCTCTCTCTCTCTCACACACACACACACACACACACACACACACACACACACACACACACACACACACACACACACACACTCATTATATTATATATATAAATATATGAATCATGGCGACGAGAGACGATAAATGAAAATCAACGAAACTTCAGTCAAGCTTGTCCAAGTTGAACTTTGGTGAAGAGGAACAAGATTTAATCACGATATTTACACGTACACCAACAGTACTATAAAAATACATACATGTCCGCTGACATTTCTGACAAAAATAAATAATAATAATATACATGAACATGAATGCATCATAGCTTGAAAGCACCTGTAGTGTAGGTATACAGTCATGACTTTTATAACCCCATTCATTAAAAGAAGTAAAATTATTAAAACTATTTACAAAAAATTACATGTAAAAATACCCAAACACTCATCCTGCTATCTTTCTCTCTTTCTCTTTCTCACACACTCTCTCTGTCTGTCTGTCTGTCTCTGTCTGTCTCTGTCTGTCTATCTGTCTGTCTGTCTGTCTGTCTGTCTGTCTGTCTGTCTGTCTGTCTGTCTGTCTCTCTCTCTCTCTCTCTCTCTCTCTCTCTCTCTCTCTCTCTCTGTGTTTCTCTCTCTCTCTGCCCTGTCTCTCTCTTTCTCTCCCTCTGCCTCCTCTCTCTCCCTCTGCCTCCTCTCTCTCTCTCTCTCTCTCTCTCTCTCTCTCTCATTAATGCTCGCATTCACTCACACATAATTTAAATGTTAACATTAATCATTTATATTATTTATTATACAAACTTGCACTTGCAAATCATGAACCTCCAGAGACATAGCCCCCTAACTAAAGAATGAAAATACATGCACTCAAAAATGTATTCAACTATATCTTCTGTCCGCGAAAGCGCTAAAACTCGATAAAAATGACATCTCCCCGCCCCTCACAGCTATGAACAATGGCACCACTTTCTCACACTTCTATATATTTTCTTAAAAATGATCTCCCGTCCTTCCAATAAATGAAGACAACATAAACGACATTCCCCTCCTCTGATCCTATTTTTTTTTTTTAAACGACATTTCCTTTCCCTTCCCTTCTCATATATATATATAAAAACGATCTCTCTCAATCTCCACATCTCCTTAAAAAAAACCCAAAACAACAACACCTAACAAGAACAATCGAAATCTCTCTCCACTTCTCTATAAAAACGACAACCACATCCCCACCCCCACTCCCGTTTTTTTCCCTCATTAAAAAAACCCCCAAACGTCTCCCTCTCCTCCCATTTTTGTATAAAAACATGACATATTATTATATCTCCCTCTCTTTCTTAAAAATATGGAAATTTCCTCACCTCACTCTTATATAGCCTTACAAAATCGTCAACTCCCTTTCCCCACTAGATCTACTACTACCACAAAAACGACATTAATTCCTTCCATCAAAGAGGTTAGACTATAATGTATTTAGTACTAGAGTTCGTGGCAGTGATGTCCTCCACTTAAACGAACACATGCGGATAACTTCAGAACGACAGATGTACGCCATTGGCCGATATTTATAGTAACAGCTGACGTCATAAAGGAATTCCCACTGTTGTCGTTCACGGTGGCAACACGGCCGTAAAGCACTAGGCCTATTGCAGTATTTTTAAAGTCAGGTACCCATTACAAGTGGGTGGGCAGGAGGGGGCGAAAAAAAAATCCGGGGCCGAACCGAAGCTCGAACCTGGACTTTCTGCTCTGGAGACAAGCGCACTAACCACTCCGCCACCACGCCGCCGTAAGCTACAGGCTTTAAAAATACTGCTTTGCGGTCGTGTTGCCAACGTGAAAGACAGCAAAGTGGGAATCCCTCTATGACGTCAGCTGTTACCATAAATATCGGCCAATGGCGTACATCTATCGTTCTAAAGTTATCCGCATGTTAAACGAACGGGGGTTGTCTGTGCCCGCTCTGGGACGCTGAACCTCAAGGCGGGAAAGCAAGACATGCGCAGTTCAACAGACGGATGACGCAAATCACACGGAGGCGTCTCCGCGGTCTTAGGGAGAAATCTACAAACTTGTACTTACACTGAAATATGGGGGCAGAGTGGTGTTTATAATTTAGCCTACTAGAGCTCGTGAAGAGCGGGGTGGGGGCTCAGGTTGTTCATCTAAATGGGGTTGCAACGGCCATGCCGACGAGGAAAAGAAGACCCCCATGTCTCTCTCACGTATGGCGTCACTGCTGCGAGCTCTATATAATATATAACCTCTTTGCCTTCCATCTAAATTTGATCTGACAGCCCCCTCTTTTGATTAAGTAAATGAGTCCCCTTCCCAAAAGATCATGTCCCACATCCTCCTCTAGGACTAGGACAGGCCTTTAGGCCTAGGCGTATTCTCGGAGTAGTCGTCCGTGGGCTTAGGGTCAGAGTTCAAGGAAAAAGAATCGACCAGACTGGAAGAGGAAACAGTTCGAAGGCTGTTCAGGAACCTGTCTTCCTCGTTCATCACGATTTCCTGTGGTTCGTAGGGGACACTGAAAATTACACATATAACATAGAGACAAAGGATAGCAACTGACACATTCAGTCTATGTATAGACCATCATTGAAAGAGGGAAAAAAAGGGGGGGGGGGCAAGCCAAAGAATTACGTCATTGGAAAGACGGTAAAATAACAATTAATAATAGTTACCATGGAGATATAATAATAATAAATAATAAATAGCATTTGTATAGCGCATATCCCCGCTCAACAGCAGGCTTTATGCGCTTTACACTATATATAACTACCCGTTATACAGCATACCTCGTCTGATGGTATCGGTATAATCAGTAAATAACACATAAACGAAATGTATTATGACCTTTACGCCACTTGTAACACAAAAAGGTCAAAACAGTTACATATCTATCTATCTATCTATCTATCTATCTATCTATCTATCTATCTATCTATCTATCTATCTATCTATCTATCTATCTATCTATCTATCTGCTATTTATTTAGTATCTCTACTCACCTATTTTAATCTTGATGCCCTAGACCAAGATATATGCCCGTTTACTTGATATCTCTCACATGATCTTATCGTTGCCATGGAGATGTATGTTATTATCACACTGTTTCTATTAGAATGTCCATAGTTATCATATCACATTGTTTCTAAGGAGACGTCTGATATTATCAGACTGTTTCTAAGGATACGGCCGTTTTTATCACTGTTTCTAAGGGTACCGCCATTTTCCTAAGTTTTTATGGATACGGCTTTGCGCTGCCAAGAGCGAAATGCTCGCAGCTAAAGGGATTTGAAAACAACAACAACAACAACATGGATACGGCTATTGTTATCACACTTTTTCTATTAAAGCGTGTGTTATTATGTCACCTATTTTAATAGATACCGCCGTTATTCACTATACCTCGCCTAATCTTACCGTTGCAAGAAGATTACCATTATCATCACACTGTTTCTATTGATGCGTGAGTTATTATGTGCCTTTAAAATTGATTTGAAAATCAATAATATATAATATTATGTTGAGCGCATAGAGCATTGCACACGTGGATATGCGCTATATAAATGCAATCCATTATTGTTATTATTATGTCACCTATTTTATGGATACGGCTGTTCTTCACTATATTATCTCGCCTTTACTTATCGTTGCCATGGAGATGACCGTTATTATCCCACTGTTTCTATAGATGCGTGTGTTATAATATACAGACTTCAACATAAGTTAAGGACCACATGCAAACACTCTTAGTAGTCTTCTTGGGTCGACCTGCATGTGGGCGTTCTTGGACTGATCCAGTGGCGTGATGGCTCTGCCTCAGGCGGAATGACAATGACAGAGTATGACACTGCAAACCTTCTGGTAACTTCTCGGGCTCCAACTCCATCCTCCGGCCATGCCATAGCTCTGGCACGACCAGAGTCTCTCAGCTTTCGTCTTGGTGGCACGCTGATGCGGTAGCGGATTTTGCGCAAACGCCGGCTTTTATTGTCACCAACGTGAGCACAGTTCGAGACCAAACGTCCGTTTATGACGTGCATCAGAAATTTTAACTGAGGAATGACTGTCGTGTCGCACACAAGTCGATAAAAAACAGCAAATCTGACTAAAATTCCCCGAGGATTTCCGTGCTGCACGTGGTAGTTATGCTAATTTTGAAAGCTTTGCAGTACGCATTGGTAACCCATTAACATTTTCTGAGCAAACAATTTTGAAATATTCGCTGCTGTCTTTTGTTCGGATTGTTTAACAATCAGGTTTGTCTTTCAAGGTGGTCCTTAACTTATGTTGAAATTTGTATATCACCTGCCTCCATGGATGTAATATGGCTATTACTCACTATCTCGTCTCCTAATCTTATCGTTGCCATAGACATCTATGACAGTTATTATCCCACGGTTTCTATGGATACCTCCATTAGTAATACATTGTTACTATAGATGCGACCGTCGTTTACTGTCTCTCACCTGATCCGTTCGTCGCCATGGAGGTGTCCGTTGCGTTGCCATACACTGGCCAGCAAGTCCTCGGACAGTGTTCCCTGGAAGTAGCTCTCTATCTCCCGCGTGGTCAGGTCGGTCTGGACAAACAGGTGGAAGGTGAAGTCGGACAGCACTGTGTCCACTTTCATCATCCTGTAGATGGTGAGGTAAAGAAGTGGTTCACGTCTTGACTAATGATGTATTCTGTATTAAGTGTGTGTGTGTGTGTGTGTGTGTGTGTGTGT
>NW_004797439.1:331496-332530 GCF_000002075.1 Aplysia californica
CAATAATAATAATAAAAAAAAAAATAATAGTACCTAACATTAAGCATAATATTAATACTATTAATAATAATAATAAAAAATGAAATGGTAATAATAATAATAGTAACAATGATGATAATAAAATAATGATAACTGTGATCAGGAGGCTGGCTCAGTGACAAAGCAACTGAAAATGATAACACCTGCATAAACGCATCTACTACTGCGAGAATAAAAGCGTTATTTCTAAAAATATGAAAATAAGACAGAGCAATCTGGGTTCAAGAACCCTTTGAACACGAAGGTTATTTTAATGACTGGACCTCCGAATTTAACGCCGTTCTGCAATAGGACCGAGTCAAATGGGTTTAGAGCCTTGAAAACTCCACAAAACGACCTGGCTTCGAACCAGGGCCATACGCTCTGTAGTTCAACATGATACCAGCTGAGCTAACAGATCGCCCTCAAGACAGATCTTATCTATAAGAGATTCTAAAATACTCACTCTAAATAAGCGTAGGCAATTTTACACCCTCATCGACACATTTAGGCAATTTAGGAGGCAAGTTTCGACCCTGCCCATCGGGCCAACTCGGGCTAAGATGGATACATCTCAGCAGATTCGATACAAATTTCCTCCACTCTAGGTACTCAAAGATCGAACTCGGGCCTCCTGCTTGCGACTGCGAAGTGCCTAATCACTCCAACGCAGGCCCCGTTTACACTAACAAGAGTAGATCTAGTTAGTTTCACTCTTGGGTAGGAATTAATTTTGACTTTTGTCAAGCAGGGGTCTTGGAGAGCTTTCTGGAACTCCTTATCGATGTTAGAGCCGCGAAGCGATTAAGGTGCAAAACTTTCTCCTGGGACCTCAAAAACTAATTGTCCTTATCCGAGAAGGTTTGAAGCTCGATCCCACCAACCCTGGGAACTGGCATCTGTGGTGAAGCGGTTAGGAGTTCTGCTGTCGCGCGAAGGAGACCCGAGTTCGATTTCCGAATGATGAACATGAACTTCTGTCGCTCTGTTTTTTCTTCTCTTCCTCCTCTACCCCC
>NW_004797439.1:332630-333884 GCF_000002075.1 Aplysia californica
CCCCTAAGATAATTTTCTTTCACCGAGGGGCAAAAAGCTACCATCAGACACAGTTCGACCAAATCTTTCAAAACATTTAACGCCACTATTGTATATATCTAGGTCAATAATCGGTTGTGTTTGATCTGTCGAATGAAGACGGCAAATCGCAAGACTGGCACCAGTAGCCGAGGGGTCAAAAAACCCTTGGAGGTGAGAGACAGGTCTTTTGTCTGCGCTCGTTTGAGCAGGAGTTTTACAACACTATCGACTCAGTTTTGGTCTTGTAAGAGTGCTCGGGTTTCGATATTCATAATGGGTCGTGTTGGTTTGGAGAGGCTGAAATAAAGGACGTTATCGAAATTCCCAATGTCTGTGGGATTCAAGGACCCCACAACTCAACAACCGCGATATGCGGCAGTCGGCACTTGAAGACATCATTGAAGGAAATAGCTGTGTTGTGACTATTATGCCTCGGCCTACAACATCATCTTTGCTTTTGTAAAAGATGATGGTCACCAACAGTCAAGTTTTTCTCTGTTAATTCACTTCCCGGTCAGCTTTGATAGAGCAAACTACCAGCCTTGTAAAAATCGCCCAACCCCTCCCCCCAAAAACAAACAAACAACAACCAACAACCGTGTCGTGAGTCAGAAACCCCCCCAATAATCAACGCCCTCACCCCCCCCCCTCCCCCCTGAAAAAAACGTAAAATATTGAAAATTCCAAACCAAAAAACAAACAACGACAAGAAACAAAATAAAACTAAGATACATTTAAAAAGAAGAATAAACTCAGAGGAAAAAAACAACAACAACAAACAAACAACAAATTATAAAAATAAATATGACATCAAACAAACTTTTAAAAACTTACATGCTTAAAAATAAAAGAAATAAAAGCCAAAGGCAAAAAATATTTAATTCGAATTTACAAGAAACAAAACAAACACTTACTAACTAAGTTTTTAAAAAGGAGAAAAAAACAAACAAAAGGCAAAACCAAACCAAAAGTGAGTAAATAGATAAAGTAATGAATTAAAAACACACCAAAAACAAAAGCACCACCAACAACAAGAAACGAAACGAAAACTGACCACGAGAGACAACTTGTAGGAGGTGAACTTTCCGTTGTCCAGCGTGTCATGAGTCATAGGTTGAAGGACGTTGATCTTGGGTAACGGTTTCTGGGGAAACACAACGTGAGATCACGGGGTAATGATGGACAAAACATTATATATACACAAAATGTGTCATTGTGTGTGTGTGTGTGTGT
>NW_004797439.1:334950-337549 GCF_000002075.1 Aplysia californica
AAGAGAGAGAGAGAGAGAGAGAGAGAGAGAGAGAGAGAGAGAGAGAACTCGTCTTGAAAATTGAGATTATTTTAAGGTAGATAGAATCATGTGTTTTTGTGTCTTTAAGTAGTGTTATGCGTGGGTGACAAGGCCAAGGATTGAGATGCAAGAGACCGACATTATTCATCACACTACATGCCCTCTTGTGTCTTGATAGACTATCTTTATAAAAGCATTTTTTTTTCAGTAGTAAGTGTTTTACGGCGCTCGTAACCGAGGAAGGTCATAGGCTATTGAGCACATGGGACACACTAAATATTTTCAGTGTAGTAGGCAGGGGCGAAGACTGACTTGTTTGAGAGGGTGATCAAAGTGAGACGGGACCAGATAGGGCCTGGAGATATATCACATAAGAATCTAACTCGAGGCGGCAAAACTGAAATTGTGAATGAAAACAAATCCTGAATTCATGTTGTATGTATGCTCAACCACTAAAATAATCGGGAAAGTATCTCATTAAATATTTATTCCAACAAACACTAAATTTATCTTTAGATGTGAATACACAAGCACAAAGCAAAGAAGCAGAGATGACAGTACTACAGTATGTAATACCACTGTGACTAAACTCTGTGGCGAACATGAACATTATTAATTTTCTATTTCACATTTGGCTGTTTTTGTCTAGCTTTTCGCGGCCAGGAGCCGGTGTCATAATCGAGGTCACAATCTGATTATAGGACGGTAAAAATTCGAGAAAAAAAAAACAAGCACTCGCAGCAGTCAAGATATTATTAGGAGGAGTTAGTTCCCCTCTATATTTGTGAAGTAGACCCGACCAGTGTAATAGTTCGCTTACATAATCAGTGCTTGTGACTGCTTATAACTGTGGCCCAAAAGGGGTGAACAGGGTATATGTGGCAATGAAACAGTTTTGATTGTTGCACACATGTTCCCTTCAATTGTTTTGGTAGACTCTTCCAGCCTAACTGTAAGCTTACTTTAAAATCAAAGCTTGTGACTTCTTATGGAGTGGCACGATAGGGGTGAACAGGCTATTTCTGTGGCAATGAAACCGTTTTGAATGTTAGGCATACTGTCTATTGGTGATTTTGAGCGTCTTTTTACATTTAATTTACATGAGGTTTACGTCTATGGGTGAATTTGACTGCGGCAATGTTTCAAAATTAGGAAGGGAAGAGGTGATTATTTGATTATAAAGACGCTTCGCCACTGGTAGTAGGAATTTAATTTAAATTTTGCTCGGGTGGCGACCAGAGCCTACTCTTATCGATTTTGAACCACCAAGGGATCGTTAACGTGCGCAACTTGCACACGGAATCTCCGAGATTTTTCGCCCCTTATCTGAGAACGCTATGTTAGACCTTATCTACCATAAGATCAGGTGCGTGGCTGAAAGTCAGCAGTCAGTATGAATTAAGAGTCAAGGAATGACAGTAAAAACGCAGCAGAAAGAGTCAGGAGCCCAGAGGAGGGGACAGTGATAGGAAGGTGGAAACGAAAGCAGATGACAGAACATGGTTAGAGAGCAAGAAAGGGGGTGAAATGAAAATAATTTAGAGAAGAAAAATGTGTGTCGCTGTCTGGCTTCGAACCCGAGATCTATTGAATGAAAGGCGAACACCAAATGAAAAGAATTTAGAGAAGAAAAATGTGTGTTGCTGTCTGGCTTCGAACCCGAGATCTATTGAATGAAAGGCGAACACCGTAAACTCTGGACCACGGGAGCCCCCTAAAAGCAGCTTGCATGCTCGGCTGGTAGACACAGAGGACGTACACGTTCAGATTGCCTAAGTTGTCATGATACAATTTTACTGCCTTCAGACTTCACAGATTCTCGAGTTTCTGAAAGTTTTTTAATGTGATATTTACAGATATGTTGATATTTTTCTTTCCGATATTATTTTGTTTTATTTTCACTCCCGTCTTACGCTAAGTTGCTAAAGTATTGTATACACACGTTGTTTTCATGTGTATCCCATTTCACAATTTAATATCAGAGGTAAATTTTTACTTTTAGACCCGCACACAGAGATGCACAGTTTTGGGGGCTGAATTGCTGTAATTGTTGCTGCAGAACACATAATTTGGCCACTAAAATCTTTGTAAATCAATTGTTTTCAAGAAAATACCAAACCTTGGCAATACATTGTGTATCGAATGGTGAAATACAGGGGGAGGGGGATGCTCCCATAAAACCTCCCAGATTTTTGTTTCAACTCAGGAGGGCACATAATATAACCCCCCCCCCCCCCTTTCCAATACAGTTAAAAACAAATCAAATATAACTACGCAATTAGTCAGGTTATAAGACATTGCCATTGACGATTAAGTCGGTTGGGGTTCAAGAAGAGCCGGTTTTTTTTTTGTTTTTTGTTTTACTTATGTATGCACATGTCTCATGTACACGTTTTAATATACTTTTTTCTAGTAGTAGTACATTGTTCATGCTGAACACGAACGTATGGCTTTCATTTGTTGCCGCAAATAAATAGTTATTGAGTTATTGGAGTTTGAAAATAGTAATATTTGACTTGGCGGTTTCGGGGGAGCATGGGAGCATGCCCCCCTGACCTAAAAAGAATCGGGGGGGGGG
>NW_004797439.1:337649-338254 GCF_000002075.1 Aplysia californica
GGGGGGTTCAGGGGAGCATGCCCCATCAGCATTTCACAATAATTTGATGTTTTAGCAAGGATTGATTTTTACTTGAAAACAATTGATTTGCTAGGTCTTTAGTTAGTGGCCATACGTGTGTTTTTACAGCAAACGTAGCAGTTTAGCCCTCAAATCAATGCATCTGTGTGTGGGGTGCATATACGGAAAAATTACCGAAGAGCCTGTTCGACTATCTGGTAAATTGACTGACATTGCATTGCGTGCAGGCTAGAGACTAATCAGTCTCGGCAAGTTGGGTTTGTAGATCGTCGGGAGATCCTTCCAGTATTCATCCGGATTTCTCTTGAATGTGTCCACCGTTGGAGCTGACACCACTGACTCGGGGAGTTTGTTCCAAATAAAATTCCCCCGATTATCAAAGACGATTGTCCTCCAAAGGAGGAGTTCCGCACATGGCCGGCACTTACGGTGACAAGACTTACAAGATACACTGAGCAAACTCTGAAACTACAACAAGCGTTATGGTTATGGTTATGGAACTTCAAAGATTATACATGTATTATCAACAATCTTTGGAATTGTGGTTGAGGCTAGGCTCCCTCAGTTTCACACACACACACACA
>NW_004797439.1:338403-339412 GCF_000002075.1 Aplysia californica
ACACACACACACACACACACAGGCACAAAAAAAAATATAAAAAATACAAGATTAGACTCCCTTACCCCAAAACTCTTTTCACGTATTTGACCAATCCCGAGAGTAGAGCACCACCAAAACATGGAATCAATAATATCCACCATGCTGATTAGGATTAGATCTACCTATACACGTCATAAACACAAACTTCCACAATAGCTACACACAGGATTTACGGCTGGAGTTATGGACACAGCAAACTGCCACAAGAGCTACACGGGATTTATATCCAGAGGATTATAATATGTATCACGAACACAACTAACTTCCACAAGAGCTAAAACAGGAAAATAAGGAGTCACTATTTATGAACACAGCAAACTTCCTAAATTTCTGCACTGGTTTTTCTTCAAGTATACCGGTTTAACTTTTTTTGGAGGTCTATACTATTTGTTTTTTCAACGTAAAATGTCACAGTAGGTGTAAGAATCCCACTTGTTGGCAGCTCCAACAGATTGGTCTGGCTAGTATCAACTGTGTGTAGTGTAGCCTAGAGAAAGAACAGAATGAATGAATTCACCAGCACTCGCCACTCACACAAAACACACTCCAGGCAAGTTACCCATTCTGTTTACATTTAAGCCGACCACCAGGCCCTTATGGTCTGTCGTAATATTACATTTTTTTTCTTCCTCGTGCTTCGCCCTCTCCCCCCTTTCGCCCACCTTTCCTTCTCCCTCCTTTTTAGATTAACGTTTTGACTCCCCTCCCCCCACCCTTTCATCCATCCCACCACTTTTCCTTCGCCTTCCGTTATAGATTTTGTTCTTATGATATGTTCTCTGAGCGTCTAGATTTAAACACTTTGACCCCCCCCCCCACACCCTCACCCCTTTTCATCCTACGCTCTTTCTTTCTCTCACTTTTCGCTCCCTTCCCACACCCCTATAAATCGGACCCTTTTTTTTCCTTTTAATGTATATAGGTAGCGCTTTGCCCCCTCACCCCCTTTTATAATTCCATTTCTTCT
>NW_004797439.1:342112-344282 GCF_000002075.1 Aplysia californica
CCCCCCCTTTTTTTTCTACCCTTCTCCTTCCCCTTATATTTATACGGGGTGCCCACTAGGGCTGGATCGGGCCGATCGCCCGACTCGGTCGCCTGAAACTGAAAACAAACCTGTCCCCGTCGTTTTATGCAAGAAAAATTCTGAAATTATGCAAACTGAGCACAAAAATGTGAAATTATGCGATTCTGTCAATTTTTAAACAAAGAATTATGAAGGGAAATAATCAGAAATTACGCAAAAAATGATCAAATTTGGCTAAATCATGCGTGGTGGATAAAACCACGGGGACAGACAAACAAGTTGGGTTTTTTTTAGGCCGATCGTCCGATCCCACCCGTAGTGGGCATGCTGTATTATACTACATGTACTTATAATAGTCCTTCTCCTCCCCTCCCTCCCCAATCCTCAACACTTGACCCACCCTCCAACAAGCAGATTATTGTAAGGTCCTTGCCCTCGGCCATATCCAGGGGACATAATATTAGGTGTTTTGAGAGTTAATCTGATTAAAACAGCGCAGGTTAGATTAAACACCACCAGTATCGGTTGCAATTGACTTAAGGGGTGGTGCAGCACCTAAAATGGTGGGTTTTTTTTTTTTGGAGGGGGGGGCGGTGAAATTATGAAAACTAGGGTTATCACTTATTACATTTTCTGGATATTTCTTGAACAATGTCCAAAAACGTATGTAAGCATTTCTGTATCCAAAAGTGGTGCTGAAGAGATTTTAGAGCAGAAGGTGGAAACTTTTTAAAAGAAAATAATTGCTACTTTTTGTCTCAAAAAGCATGTTTTGCACCGCTTAAATGCTTCAATTGTAATAGTCTATTTTTGCTCTGTTAATATTATCAAACAGTTGCCATGTTTAAGTTTGAAATGTGGTTTGAAGGTTTTTACTTGAAAGAGGAGACGAGACAGTATTTTGGCCTTTTCTGACCATTGTTGGTGGTTTTCTCAAAATGCTATTTTCTGCTCTATTTCTGGTATTCAGTTTTAATGTAACTTTCACAGAATGTTAACGGCACCTAGTTCTAAAAACAGTCTTGAGGAATTTTTCATTGCATATTATGTAGCTTTTGATAAATGGCTTCAGAAAGCTTGATTTTTGCGAGTTTTTTGCTGTTATGCATTAAGTGTGACAAGAAAAGGTGGAGAGATATTATTAAAAGTCGACAGATGACGTGGCGTCAGTGGCCTAGTGGTTAGGCGAACAGACTCGTAATTGTGAGGCTGCGGGTTCAGGGGTTAGAGGCGCGGGCCCGACGTTGTGTCCTTTGGGAAAGGCACTTTACTGTACGTTACACGAATGTTCTTCACTTCACCCAGGTGGGAATGGGTACCCGGCCGGGAGAACATCAGAGCCGCGCACTTTCGGGAAAAAACTATCAAAGCCGAGCACAATCAAAGCCGCGCACTGTTTGACGATATCGATCGTCGATACAATTAGATTGCCGATGACCAAAACAGTACCATCCAACAATTTAAGTACTCTCAACGTTTTACTGGGTTTTAAGGGACCAGATATCAGGTGTAAAATCATATCTACAGGACAGGGGCAATCTTTAAAGTGTTGGGGCAGCATTTTCTTGCTCATTCGGGATAAAAATTGAAGTTGTGAGACTTGTCTATCTGCGTTCATTTTCTTGTAACACATTTTCCCCTTTTTCTTACGGAAATGCCTTTGTGTTTGGTTTGTGTTTTTAATTTCAGCTTAGAAATGGTCTGGAAGTCGCTTAACGTCAGCCAAAAGACAAATATATATTTTGGATGGGGGCTGTACAGAGTAATTTTGTCAAGGGGACTGTAACTGTTGGATGGAATGGGCAATCTAATTGCATTAGTATCGTCAAAAAAGTGTGCGGCTCTGATAGTGTGGGCTTTGATAGTTTTTTCTCGTAAGAGCGCGGCTCTGATAATTTCCCACCTGGCCATAGACAACGAAAGATCTTGTACGTAAGTTAGTGTTTTACCGCATGTAAATGGCCGCTTGCAGTGTATGCCTCCTAAAAAGTTGAGGTTGTTTCAGAATGCTCTCAGGTCCGCTGGGGTAATATTGTGAAGCGCATAACGCTTGTTGTTTAGCGTGGATTTGTGCTATATGCTGTCTCTCTCTCTCTCTCTCTCTCTCTCTCTCTCTCTCTCTCTCTCTCTCTCTCTCTCTCTCTCTCCT
>NW_004797439.1:345858-346951 GCF_000002075.1 Aplysia californica
ACACACACACACACACACACACACACACACACACACACACACACACACACACACACGCACAACTCGAAGCTGTGTGGATATTTTCTTAAAAGTTAAGTCTCTCAACCTTCTAGCGAGGGTTTTGTTAAAATTAAGAATATGGTCATGTTTGCTTGTTTTGTTTGTTTTTCTTGCTTGTTTTGTTCGTTTTTGTTAATTTGTTTGTTTGTTTGTTTGGCTGTTTGATTGTCGGGTGTTTGTTTGAGTGAAGAGCATTCACTAAATACATGTGTATCAAAATGAGCATAGGCTATGCATGGTGGTGTATTTCCAGTTCACTTTGGAGGGCACAATTTGACTCAATTTTAAATCGCGCACACTCGAATAGACCTATATTCTGTCCCCGGGTTTTTATGCACCCCACATAATTTAGCAAAATTTGACATTTTTTTGCAGTTTCTGAATATTTTTCTTTATCACTCTTTGTTAAAATTAACAGAATTGCATAATTTCAAATTTTTAGGTTCAGTTTGCATAATTTCATTTTTTGTTGTTGCATAAAACCGCGGGACAGCTATTATATTGCCAGCCTGGAGTTTTACACGATCGGTTCAGTTTGGTAGGCGGGGCACAGATTGAGGGAGCAATGCCGCGATCGTAGCACAAACCAATCGCTCGACTCGTTGTTTAAAAAACAAACGCGTTTGTGTTCAGGCGACGAGTCGGGCGATCGGTTGGCGATCAGTTTTCCCAATGGGTGCGGCATTCATCACGCCTGTCCCACCACCGCTGGTTGTACCAAAGACCGTGTGTAGTGGAGAATCTTTGGTTGTACCAGAGAGTTTACAGTAATACTACTGTAAACCCTCTCTGGTTGTACGCTTTGGGGCACGGTTCTATAGAGAGCAAGGATATTAAAAGTTGTTTTAAGCTCCTTGATAGAGAGCACAGAGCGGCGGCCATGGCAGTGTGCGATCTAGGAGTAATAATAGGCCAAGGATGTTATAATTTTGTTTGTCGTAAAGTCCTTGATCTAGGTGTAGAAGTCTATGGTACAGAGAAACACAACGGCACGATAATGTTATTATAGCACTATTAGTGGTTGGGGACATCT
>NW_004797439.1:347051-348904 GCF_000002075.1 Aplysia californica
GGAGGGAGGGAGAGAGACAGACAGAGAGGAAAGAGAGAGAGGGAGGGACAGAGAGAGAGAGAAGAGAAGAGAAGAGAGAGAGAGAGAGAGAGAGAGAGAGAGAGAGAGAAAGAGAGGGGGAGGGGAGAAGAGAGGGAGGGAGGGTGAGAGACAGAAGGAAGGAGAGACGGAAAAGAGTGAAAGAGATAGAGAATAGAGAGACGGACAGACCGACAGAGAAAGAGAGAAAGATAAATGTGTCTATCAGTGCTTACCTCCTCTTGCTCCAAATCCTCCTCCGCTAGGGAACTTTCCCCGTCCATCCCCAGCTGTAGTTGCCTCATTTCTATTAGCTCACACAGCCTCACTTTTTCCTCTTCACCGAATGGGATAATGATTTACAGAACCGAGAAAACGCCCCCACTAAACCACACGCAAAATTATTGCGTCATAAAAGTCTTAGCATTTATTACACCAGCGAGACCGCTGATTTGTGTACCCTCAAAGTTTGAGTCAAACCAAACACAGCGATCAGGCACTTATATGACCTTATTGTGTTGCAAGTGCCGTAAAAAAACTTACTAAAACAAAACACAGCGAACAATAAGAAGCCGCAGAGATAGTCTAGGATTTGCCAATAAAACGAAGAATGCCGAAGATAACTTTGTCAGCTTTATCGAGGGACGTATTTGTAAAAGAATAATACGCTTGTAGATCTATACACTTTTAACAACGAAAGTCTTGAATTATGTCAATGGTAAAAGGTAGAATAAAGAAAACAGCCGTCCTTGAAAATTTTCGAGAGTAATTTTTCTCTACCACGAAACACGTGTCGACTCAAACGTCCGTTGGAATTGAATGAAGTAACCAAGTAATGCTCGTTGTTTGTTTGGGTTTTTTTTTGGTGAAAGTTTTACTGCGCTCGTAACTGCTTAATTAAGGTCATGACATTATTTATTATGAGCGACAGGGACACAAATTGATCGTACTCACTTTAGTCCACAACACGGCTCGGTCTTACTTTGTACATAAGAATGGTCGACGTATAAAAAAACACAGTTGCTTCTAACAGATTCTGATGTGAATACACAGTGGATCCCGAAAACACAAATGGAAGTTCTAGTTTATCGTTGTTGGGTTTTAAAAAAATAAATATATATTTCTTTTTAACGAGCATGCAAGAGTCAACACGTCGCTCAATAAAAGAACAGAAATACACGTCTTCAGAAACTGGTGTTGAATTTAAAATTTTTTTCCTGAAAAAGTAGACGAATATTTGAATGTGGGAGACCTCGACGAAACCACATAAGACAACCTAGTAACACCCCAAAGACATGAAAATAATAAATAAAACGTCTGTTTATTTTTAGCAGTATTTTATCTTTCTTATCACAACCACTACTCCTGCTATTGGGAAGAAACGATTGATAGTCACTTAAAAAACACAATCGCTGCACGTTGTTGCAAACGAGATCGAGAAGTAAATAAATCGGAAACAATAAAAGTTGTACAAATTGTAACTGCTCTACGCTATTTCGACGATGGCCGAGAAATGAGAGACCCGTTCTTTCGTCTGGATGGACTGAAGTGGTTTCACGTTTCAAGTAGGGAGAAGAAGAGGCGAGATAGACGAGACGAGACGAGACGAGAGAGAGAGAGAGAGAGAGAGAGACTGCACGCTTGCTGCTAGATCTAATAGTGCAAGGACACCTGATGGCTGAGCTTACTTATCAAGTCTTCTGGAGACGAGAGATTCTGTCGTCTGCGTTCAAAACCTAGTATCTAACAAAAACATGTTTTGTAGCAAATGTGAAACAAAAATATAACAACAACTTAAAAAAAAACAACAACCCAAAAAACTACATCATTCCCCC
>NW_004797439.1:349405-351567 GCF_000002075.1 Aplysia californica
TTGCTTTTACAATAATTGAAAACACATGCGACAGAAGTCACTCGATTTTGACTGTCGTTAGCGGAGTTTAATGTTGTGAATCCTAGGAGAAATACGATGTTTAAAAGTACTGATTCACTGACACAAACACTCACTCACACACACACACACACACACACACACACACACACACACACACACACACACACACACACTCGTATCCTCACAAGCATCCACGCAGTTTCACTCAGGACATTACAGTTAATGTTATGCTATAGAGGCAGCACCGAGCTACTTGAGACAAGGTTGTCTGTATGCATAAGAAATGTCACGTCATGGTAGAATCAGGCGCTCGTCAATTTTTGGGCACAGTGAGTTCTTTTAAATAAATTTATTAAAGCATGCTCATTAAAATTTATTGTCTTACCTTTGATGAAAAAGTGCTCATTAAATTACATTGACATTGACATTGACATTGACGATTTAGTTTTTTGAGGCTCTAAGTAGAGCCATTTCAACTATTTGGTAATGAATGACTATAATGCATTGCATGCAGGCAAGACAATCAGTTTTGGCAAGAGGGGTTGTAAACAGTTGGGAGATCTTTCCAGTATTCGTCCAGACGATTGAATGAAGTTGGGATAGCCCAATGTCGGGGGTAAAATTAGCGAGAAAATGTTCGTAACTGCTGGTGACTTCCAAACTTCTTTGGTGACTGTAAATTTACATGTTTTGTGTGCCTGTGATCAACTTTTTTTCAGTTTCAGTTTTGTTTTAGTAAGTGTTTTACGGCACTTGCAACACAATACGATCATATAAGTGCCAAAGAATAGAGGTACATGTATTACAGGAGAGTAACTAACACAAAAAAGAAGGAGGGGAGATAAAGACGATAGATGCTTGATAGGAAAGAAGAAGCAAATCACACCAGAGCACCCGCCAACCACCCATCAACGTTTTCCAGTAAAATTCACACACACACACACACACACACACACACACACACACACACACACACACACACACACCCCCCCCACACACACACACACGCACACACACACACCACACACACATTTAAAAAATAAAACAACCAAAACAACTAGATGAGTGTTTTCCTAAATAAATGAATAGATAAATAATATTTAAATAAATAAATAAATAAATAAAAGATGTTGGATTATCATTGAAACTGAATCTATTTTAAAAAGTGCGATTTGTCAAATTTTGCAGACGTTTATTATTATTTTTTCTCAAAGCAGCAGAGAACTTGGGAAAACCAACAAGGTCTTTATACAGTAAGGTTTGTTGTTAGGTCCTTGGAACACCATAGCACAATAAAATTCATTGTGCTGAGACTGGCTCTGTTCCGAGCAGGGTGGTTTCACAGGGACTTGCGAGCGGGTTGCTATAGAGTACAGCAGCTGATTTGGGTAGGCCTACAGTTATAAATACCTTGGTGACGAGGATATATTGCAAGAGATCTACTTGTACCCCGGATTCTCCAAAATAAGATTTAAAAAGTGCCTTCGGGGTCGGACGTCATGGCGAACAACATGCGTCACCGAGAGAGAGAGACAGAAAGAGAAAGAGAGAGAGAGAGAGAGAGAGAGAGAGAGAGAGAGAGAGAGAGAGAGAGAGAGAGAGAGAGGAGACCCGGATACATGTAGTTTAAGGAAGTAAAGTAAGTATCGAACGGCGAACTCAAGAATACAGAGGTTGACCCTATCCGTACGCCCTGGGGTAATTAAATTTGTACCCCACAGTTGTTTTCTTCACATTTTAGAATACTTGTAGTACGAAGATCTCTTGGAAACTTTCAGTATTTCTAAAAAAACCCAAAAAATTTTGACAGACTGCTATGCAAAGGGTACGGATCGGATTAACGAGTAAATTTCCTTTTTGGGAAGTGATGGCTCAGAGTTCCCCTCATCGTATGGATACGATGGTAAAACACGACGTACAGATAGGGTTAAAGTATAACCCATGTACTCTGTGCGACATTTTATAAACGTGCTAAAAGAGTTTCGATATCAAAAGCTAAACAAAAATAGAATTAAAAACTCTTGCTGCCCAGTTGCAACCCAATAAATAATATTATTGTGAATCCCATGGTGACCACGGATGATTCGCAATAGATCAAGCACGTCATTCTGAATAGTGTGGGGGAAATGGGTTTGTGGGGG
>NW_004797439.1:351975-353457 GCF_000002075.1 Aplysia californica
CCCCCCCCTCCACACACATACACACACATACACAGGTTATAAAAGACGATGAGTAAAAAGCAAAACAAACCCAAAATTCCCCGAAAAAACAAAAAAAACAACGATTAAAAGTACCCCGACGGACAGAAAAAAAATCTGAAATTTTCAGAATTCTAAATTTTGTCGAGCGCCTGATTTCACCACGATGCCACATACATATATTAATATACAGTTGTATCATGTAGATAAGTGATATCGTTCATCAAACGTCTATCTTCCCCTTGATGAACTCCCTGATAAGTTGATACCAGTTGAATGATACCGGCCTCCAAATTCCAGGAGATAACAAGAGAGAACCGCGTCTGTACGTGGTATATAGCAGTCAGAGGGGCTTCAGTGTCACACGTAGGAAACGTGAGCTCGATTCCTGAGTGGACGCCTGGGGTAATTTTGTACCCCCGGGTTATTTATTCTTCTCATTTTAGAATAGTTCTAGTGCTAAGATCTCTTTGAAACTTCCAGTATTTCTCAAAAAAATGTTTTTGGCTGACTGCTATGCTAAGCGCACTGATCGGATTAATGAGTAAATTTCCTCTTTGGAAAGTGGAGGCACAGAGTTCCCCTCGTTGTATGGATATGATAGTAAAACACGAAGTACGGATAGGGTTAGTGAGTTAGTGATGGGATGCAGTTTAACTAATCCCTCTCATCACGGGTTGGCCAGGGCAGGCAGGGTCAGAAGCCCGCCTCCTAAATGATCTAATTTGTTTCGATGGATGCGTAAAAATAGGTTCATGAAAAACAAGACAAAAACAAAAAAAAGAAGGGATATATGCAAGTAGTAACAGGAGGCCATTATCAAAAGCCCCCCCCCCCCCCCCCATAATATGTATAAAAACCCCGACCAAAAGCAACCTGTTTTTAAATTGAAAAAAAAAAAAAGCAAAATTGTATGGGTTTAACTCCTTTTTTCCACATTGTAAAGTTATTTAAGAGGCGGTACCTCCGATTTTAAACGTGCTTGTATTCCAATAGGTCCTAGCCAAATGGGATAATTTGTGTAAAGTACCTTTTCCCAAGGTCACAACGTCGGACTGAGCTTTATAGCCTCGTACCCGAATCTCCGAACCCGCCACCTCAAGATGACGAGTTTGGTATCCTAACTACAACTGTCTCCGTGGTTTTAAGAAAAGAAAAAAAATGAAATTATGTAAACTGTGCACAAAAAACGTGAAATTATGCGATTCTGTCAATCTTAACAAAGAATAATTAAGGAAAATAATCAGAAATTATGCAAAAAATGATCAAACTGCTAAATTATGCGGGGCGCATAAAACCACGTGGACAGCTACTAGGAGGAGAAGGAGGAGGAAGAGGAGGAGGAAGAAGAGGAGGAGGACGAGGGGGAGGAGGAGGAGGAGGAAGAAGGAAGGCGATGAAAAGCGAGGGAGGAAAGGAAGAGGACGAGGTGAAGGCGGCAGGGAGGGGAGGAACAAGGAAAGG
>NW_004797439.1:353777-355349 GCF_000002075.1 Aplysia californica
TGTGTGTGTGAGCGCGTGTGTGTATATGAGTTTATGTGTGCGTATGTGTGTGTGGGGGAGAAGGGTATATATGTGTGTATGTGTTTCTGTGTGTGGTTGTGGGGGTGGGAGAGGGGGTAATGGGGGAGGTAGGCTTATAATAATCTTACAGATTAAAAGCCAAAAATGTATATTTCCAGTTCCCAAGGACTTGAAGCTGTGGAAGCTACCAATTATGGCAGCCATTTTCTCGCCAGTTTAACCATTACCACCAGGAAACCCTACATCCTTCAATCAAGTACATGTATATCTTTACTTTTATTCAAGACAGATAAGTTTTTTCTTCTATCAAAAACAAGGGAAATGAACAGTCTTTAAGGTGGCACCAATAACCCTATGTTATACCCAAAAATTAACGAACACCCGATTCCTCCGGGTTGTGATACAGATGATTAAATGATTTTGGCCAAGAAGTCATGAGCACGTTACAAACAGACCTTCAAACACCCCCTCCCCCCAATCCCCCAACTCCCCTAACTCCCGTCTATATATTTATTGGGAACTATGTGCTTTTGTAAAAATTATATCAGATTATGCACCATCGTATCAAAATTATTTAATCGACTCGCGGGTGACTATTTTACTTGCTGGATTTCGAAGGTACCCCAAAAATAAAATAAATAGAAGTATGTACATCGACATGTATTTTCACCAAGATTGCATCAGGCATTATTAAAATTTTCTTATCACAAAGAGGTAGGACAAACTGTCAGTTTTAATTGAACGTTTAAAACCCCCTTTAATTAACAGCCAGGTGCAGATACACGCTTCTGCCTCTCAGCTCGCTACAATAAATCAATCAATCAAACTTGCGTGACTGTGATCGGACCGCACTTTAAGAAGGGAAGATAGATAACTCCTTGAACGGTTATCAGCCACATCGTCAGCTGACAGCCAGAGTTCTCCCGAGGGTCAAAGTTTATGGCATAACTTTAGTAGTTAGGTCACAGATATGACAGCTGAAACACATGACTCTTGCGCAAGAATAGCGTTGAGCGTCTAATGAATTAGTACAAAGCAGTGTTTTAAGGAAGAGCTTTTGATAGAATTCACCTTGTCATTCTAAATGTTGACACTAAAGGTGAATTGATTTGTATTACATGTACATGTACTAGAACTAGATCAAATTCCGAAAAAGGTTTGTTTGTTTGTTTGTATGTCTGTTTGTCTATTTGTTTGTTTGTTTATTTGTCTGTTCTTCTGTTTGTATGTTCCTTCGTTTGTTTGTTTCTTTGTTCGTTTGTTTTAGTTAAAAGAAGCACATCGACAAAATAACAGTCATTTAGTGCTGGGGAAATCTAAGACAGGCAGACAGACATAAAAAACCCAGAGGAATAGTTTTAAAAAAAAGTAGGACCTACCAGTGGCGCCCTCTAAGATAAGGAAAAAAGGTTCGCATCTGTTTTTATAGTTAAATAAGAAATGTATTTGTACTCTTTGTATTTGTTAATTAGAGTGAAATTGTAGCTGAATTACAGTGTTCATTTCCCTACAGGCCAGACTTGAAATTAGAATGTGTCTGTGTGTGTGTGT
>NW_004797439.1:355890-358184 GCF_000002075.1 Aplysia californica
GAGAGAGAGAGAGAGAGAGAGAGAGAGACTCAGGCAGAGACAAGGTCTGGAGGGGGAGGGGTTGGTGTACGTTACACCGCGTGAAATCAAGATAGTGACCAGACATAGATCTATTGCCAAGACACACACCCGATTTAAAAAAAAATCGCTTCCCCAGAATTACAAAGTTCTACTGATATCTTCTCAGTGCCTAGTTTTGAGAAATTTGATGTCAAGAGTCAAGAATTTTGAGTTTCACATGTCAAACTTGTTCGAATGCAATTCTTTGAATATCTTGATAACAACTCCGATTAATCTTACAATTCTGATAGAGTAGGCCTATACAGTACATTTGATTCCTGACCTCATGGTCTTAGTAGCTCAAAAGGGTAAAAAATGGCAGAAAGAATTCTGAGGTAACGAAAAATGTAGATGTTTTACAACCCCCATCGACATAGTTAACATCACATTTATTGATTTCGATGTCGCATGTGTCAGACCCAAACCAGGGCTGAGAGGAGTAAAAATTGTCACCCCATTCGGGAATCTAACCTGTGCCTCCTGCGTGCGACAGCGAAGCGCCTAATCGCTATAATATGACAACTGATCGGAAAAAGACATCTGCGATCAGGGTTAACCATTCATTTTTGGATGTTCATAATCCCCCCCCCCCACTCTCTCTCTTTTCATTTATCTTTTCGCGTTTCCCATCTGGTAAAGTTCTCTAAATAGGCTCCATCGCCCTCCTAAAAATAATCTATTTGTGTATTTATTTTAGTAAGCAATTTATGGCACTTGCAACACACTTAGATCGAGATCACGTAAATGTCGAAGATTAGAGTTTTTTTTCCCAAGAGAGTAACAATAACAAAAAAGGAGGAGAGATAAGGATGATAGATGCTTGATAGGAAAGAAGGAGCAAACCACACCAGAGCACCCTCCAACCACTCGCTAATCGAACTTTAAAACTGCACGTCATTGTTACAGCAGATATTATACCAGATGTATTATCTATCTACAGTATATCTGCACCTAATAGGTTCGTTCTTCAACCCGGTTTATCAGGTTATACATGAGTGCACAACGAGATACGACTGATAACGTATATACGTTTATAACACTATTTAGAAGATGAAGCAATCCTTTTTTGGGATTTTAATTTTTATAGAGGAACTCGTCCCACAAAGAAATCAGCTCTACATCTATCGTGCATCTAGAACCAGATTATTCTAATTTGTATCACGACGCGGTGGAATGGGGCGCTCGTCAGTATTTGGTCATAATTGCGGAGTTTTTTGGGTCTAATCTTAAAGCTTGTTTATCGGCCTTGCTTGTGTTAGTTTTTCTTTTAGTAGAGGTTTTACGGCGTTCGCAACTGCATAAGGTCATATGAGCGCCAGTTGCTTTTGTTAGAAAAAAAAATCTTCTATTTAATGAAGAGAAGTAGAGATATTTGCCATCGAAGGAAGTTAGGGTCGTATATCAGTGTTTGCTGATAAATACGGATTTTAAAAACTCTGATCTTAAAGCTTGTTTTTATTGACCTTGCTTGTTTTGAAAAAACAAAAACAAAACAACAACAACAACAGAACAACAACAACAAAACAATCTTATATTTATTTTGAATAGAAGTACAGATATTTGCCATTGAAGGAAGTTGGGGACGTCTGGTCTCGGAGATAAAATTATAGAGAAAACGGCTGATACTTTTTGGTCACTTCCAAAGATTGGGAGTCCTCGGAAACTGCAAATTGACGGTTTTTTTGTGACTTTCATCAACGTTTTTCAGTAAAATTGAAGTAAAAGTGTGTTTTTAAATAGAGGCAAAAGATCGATAAAAAAGCCTAGCAGGAGGGACAAATTCCGATTTCCCTTGATCTCATTATCTTGACCAGCGCTTTATTTCACCGCGATCCCACACAGCACCTAATAGCTTTTGTTCAACCTGGTTCAACATGGATGTACAGCGAGATACAATTATTGATCCCAGATAAACGTATAAAAACACTGACAACGTGAAGCAAACGGGGACCCTGTTCTGACAAAAAATCAACTCCTTCTATCGTAGATGTGGAACATTTTATAGGACTTACGAACGTTTTGAAAAGTTGTGCATCATTACCAATGTCATGTTGTAAGTTCGATAAGAAAAAACAAAAAGTTGATGGAGGATTTGAAGTTTTATGACGTTATGAAATATTTTCAACGTTACGCCCTTTTGGAATTTTTCATCATCATCATCATCATCATCATCATCATCATCATCATCATCATCATCATCATCATCATCATCATCATCATCATCATCATCATAG
>NW_004797439.1:366037-367447 GCF_000002075.1 Aplysia californica
CCCTCTCTCTCTCTCACACACACACATACACACACACTCATACGCACACACACAAATAAACACACACACACACACACTCGCACACACACACACACACACACATACCTGTTTGTAAGAAGAAAAGGACGTATACGCCATGGCCTCTCTAGCGAACAGCGATATCTTGAGGCCCGTCCCGCTTCCTGCGTCGATGATCATGATCTCACTCTTTCTCAGATCGTGGCCTCCGTGAATATTGCTGGAACAATTCGCAAATGGCAAACTGACAATAACATTGACACTGACTAGGACAATGGCAACCTTCACTCTTATCGCAGAGGAAAATGTGTCTAAACTATATCAAAACAGCAGAAGAAGGTGCTGTTTGAATAAACAATGCCAAAACAGCAAAAAGAAAACAGGGTTTTTATTAAACTTTACCAATAAAGTATGCAAGAAGACAGTGTTTAAAACAATACCCAAACAACAATAGAAGACGGGATAAAATATACTAATCACAATCAAGCAGACAGGATAAAAACAACACTAAAACACCACAAGAAGACATGGTATGAACTACACTAAAATACCTCAAGAAGATGGGTATAAACTATACTAAAAACGTCAAGAGGACATGATATAAACTGGGCTAAAACACAACAATAGGACAGGATATAAACGATACTAAACCGACAGAAATAAGACGAGATATAAACTACACTAAAACACCACAAGAAGACAAGGTATAAACTATACCAAAAACATCACACGATGATTAAAGTATTCTAAAACAACAGAAGAAGACAGGATACAAACGATACAAAACAGCAGAAGAAGACGGGATATAAACTACATATAGGCCTACAAAACACCTCTGGACTGGCTATAAACTGTACTAAAATACCACGAGACGGTATATAAACTAGAGCTATACCAAAAACACAACAAGAAGACATGATATAAACTATACCAAAATACCACATAAGACAGAGTATAAACTGTATCAAAAACAGCACAGGACACCAGTGTTCGATTAAACTATTCTAAAACAGCAGAAGAAGACGGGACATAAACGATACAAAACACCACAAGACGGGCTGTCAACTGTATTAAAACACCACGAGACGGGATATAAACGATACAAAACACCACAAGACGGGCTGTCAACTGTATTAAAACACCACGAGACGGGATATAAACGATACAAAACACCACAAGACGGGCTGTCAACTGTATTAAAACACCACGGAACGGGATATAAACTATACCAAAATACCTCAAGAAGACGGGATATAAACTATACTAAAACACACCACAAAAAGCTGGGGTTTAAACTACATGTTTGTATACTAAAACAGCATAAGAACAAGGGATATAAAGCGTACCAAATTTTCATCATTTTCTTTTTTCCTCCCTTTTCGGGGGATTGGG
>NW_004797439.1:367547-374887 GCF_000002075.1 Aplysia californica
ATATATGCTAATTGCGTTATTTTGGTAAACCACTACTGTTTTGGTAAACTGTTGATGTTGTTTTAGCAAATCCAAAGAGGTTGTTTGGTAAACTACTGTACTGTTTAGGTATACCGTTTTTGTTATTTTGGTAAAGCCGCTGTACTGTTTTGGTAAAACTGATTGCATTATTTCGGTAAAACCCTGTACTGTTTTGGTATACTCTTTGTGCAGTTTTGGTAAATCAAGGTACTGTTTTAGCGTTCTGTTAATGTTTTAATTTTGTAAAACTACTGTACTGTTTTGATATACTGTCTGTGTTGTTTTTGGTAAACCACAATACTGTTTTGTCTATGGTATACTGGTTGTGCTATGGTGTGATACTACCGTACTGCTTAAGTTTACTGTTTGTATTATTTGGCTATACCACTGCTGTTTAGTGTTTCGGTATACCGTTGTTCTGTTTTTGGTATGTTTATTATGTAATTGTGGTAAACCCCTGTGCTGTTTCGGTTGATTGTGTGTGTGTGTGTGTGTGTGTGTGTGTGTGTGTGTGTGTGTGTGTGTGTGTGTGTGTGTGTGTGTGTGTGTTGTATTTTTTTGGTACACCACTATCCTGTTTTGGTTTTGTTAGGCCATTTTGGTGTATTGTTGTACTGTTTTGGTATATATTTACTTTTTTATTTTAGTATACCACTGTTTTGCATTGGTATACTAATTGTGTTACTTTGGACTTTGGTATATCACTATACTGTTTTGGTTAAATAGATGGTGCTATTTTGGTATACCACGATACTGTTTTGGTATAATTAATCGTATTATGCATGAAAGGTGTACCATTGTAACCAACAAATTCTTTTCCCCGACCTCCCTCCGTGGCACCTCACCAAGGCAAAAGTAGACTTACAGCTGACCACGCACAACAAAGAAAGCACAAACACCAAAACTTTTAAAACAGAATACAAAAAACTAATAGATAAATACCCCGGTGCGGAGCTCATCTTCACGGATGGCTCCAAAAAAGACAATGAAGTGGGCGCCGCAGCCCTATCTCCCAACAATACACACCAGAGGAGACTCCATCCTGAAGACATGGCACTGGACTCTGTAGAAAATTCTCCTAACAAATCTTTCCTTATCCTTTCTGACTCTCTGTCTTGCATCACCTCACTCACAAACTACACACTCTTACATCCAAAAATAGTTAGGCTACAACAGAAAATTCATACACTATCCGAAACAGGAAAAAACATCATGTTCGCATGGATACCCAGCCATGTGGGCATCCGAGGAAACGAGCAGGTAGACGACCTGGCAAAGAAAGCTTCATCCCTTCTGCTGGGATCAACGACAAACACTCTCCCACAGACTGACTTTAGAAATAAAGTCAAAAAGTACTCCTTCAGTCTGTGGGAGAGCCACTGGGAAAAGCAGGAATATAATAAACTATATGAAATAAAACCCAAACTAAAACAGCGAAATCCTTCGGACCTCTCCAGAAGAGACGAAGTCATTTTTACTCGATTGCGCATCGGACACACGGCCCTGACCCACAAATACCCCCTACAGGGAGATGAGAAGCCGTTCTGTGTCGGATGCGACACAGATTTTACCATTAGACACATCTTAACCGAATGTCTAGACTTTGGAGAGATCCGAAGGAAATTCTATAAATGCAAGAAATTACAAGATATTTTTTCCGTCGTTGTTCCCAGCAGAATTTAAAATTTTATAAAGGCCATTGGCCTTTATGGCAAGTTGTAAAATGAAAAATGAAAACCTACTATTAAAATTTTTTATTGTTACCTATAAGAGTTTTTAAATCACAAATATATTTACACTGAATTTTAATATTTTAACATTTTAGCATTCTAAAGTCAATTAGTTAACCAATCGTGCTGTGAACTTTTGCGAAGTAAACAACTTGTGCTTCGCGCGCTCATATGACCTTAGCAGTTGCGAGCGCCGTAAAACCCTATACTACATACATACACATACGTACCATTGTACTCTTTCGGTATACATGTATTGACTGTGTTATTTTGCTAAACCACAGTACTATTTTGATACTTTGAATGTGCTATTTTGATATACCACAGCACTGTTTTGGTGCATTGATAATGCCGTTTTGTATACCATTGTACAGCTTTGGTATATTGATGGTGTTATATTGGTGTCCCACTGTGTTGTTTATGCCGTACTATACACACATAACTACAACAACGAACGAAACCACTGCACCACAGACATCAGTTTAGCGTCGTGTGGTATTGCAAGGCGTGGCGTGGCGTGGCGTGGCGTGGCGTGATATGATGTAGTAAAGTTTGGCCTGACTTGGCGTGGTGCGGTGTGGTGTGGTGCGGTGTGGTGTGGTGCGGCGTGAAGTGGTGTGGCGTGGTGCAGTGTGGCGTGGTGCAGTGTGGCGTGGTGCGGTGTGGTGCGGTGCGGTGCGGTGCGGTGCGGTATAATGTGGTGTGATGCATTGTGTTGTGGTGTGGTGTGGTGCGGTGCGGTGTGGTAGAATGTGGTGAAGTGCGGTATGGTGCGGTGCGGTGCGGTGCGATGCGGTGCGGTGCGGTGCGGTGTGGTGTGGCACGCGTCTAAAGTGTAGTGGTATGGGTTGTTGTAGTGTATTAGTGTGTTGTGGTGTGCTGTGTTTTGGTTTGGTTTGGTGCATTGTGATTTGGTATGTTGTGGTGTGGTGTAGTGTGTTGTGTTGTGTTGTGTTGTGTTGTGTTGTGTTGTGGTGTGGTGTGGTGTGTTGTGTTGTGGTGTGGTGTGGTGTGGTGTGATACGGTGCCGTGTGGTACGCGTCTTTTGTGTTTTTGTGTGGGTTGATGTTGTGTAGCGTGTTGAGGTGTGGAGTGTCGTGGTTTGGTGTGTTGTGGTTTGGTGTGCTGTCGTATGTTGTGATTTGGTGTGATGTCTTGTGGTTTAGTGAGGGTAGTGTGGCGTTTTTAAACTGTTGTATTGGAAACAAAGCTTTACTTGAAAGGTCCAAACTCATGAACTTCATAAAATATTCTTTAAGAATTGTTTCTTTGGGAAAGCATACACCTATCGACATGGTAACAGCTATTTGATGTAAAAGCAAAGCAAAATAGACAAACAGAAACACCAGAGGGATAGGAAAGAAGTAGGACCTGCATGTTAAAAGATAAAAAAGGTGAACCAATTCCGAACTAAACTCACCAGTAGATTGTAAGAGCCAAAGGAACAAATCACTACTCCCGTAACAGAAGTTGTGAGAAAAAAGCGAAAGTCCTTCAGGTGATTTTTCTTATTCCAGTATTTCCTTATGTAGACATCGTGTTTACAGTTGCTTCCCACAGTGAGTTATGCTTTACACAATTAGTTCATGGGATCTTGGTTTTCACTTTGCGACCAATGAACTATCAGTGAATTAATTATAACCGTTAATCAACCGTTGATATGTACAGATTAGGGGCTGATAACCAGGTGATTTAATTATAGGGAAAAAAAGAATAAAAAAACAAAGCAAAACGTTTAACACGCCCCCCCACACACACACAATGTGTGCACACCGCTGATTGCGTCTGATAACAGTGTCACGCGTTGAGCTGTGCATATTCGACTCCACTATCTAACATCGTAAATGCGTTTTACGCTCAGTTGTTCGAAGCCTGACAGAAAAATTCAAATGTCTTGTGATTTTTACGGACAGTCTTTTCTTCCCAGTTCGCTGAATCCTTCGAAAGATTACTTTAAAGCAGTATGATTACTATTATATTATAACTAAAACCACTAAGATAGGTACAGAAATGCTTGGTACTTGATGATAACGAGACCCAATGACCAATGGGGTCAATCGTACTTTACTTTTCCTTTTTCCTTTTCTCTGGTATCCTTGGGATGTTTAGGGGAGGTACACGTTTCGATCCTGTGCTAAGTGTGTGGCAACGAGGCTAGAGGGAGACCGAGAAAGAGCTAGATAGATGGAGTCAGGGAAACGCTAACCACTCACGGCACCCCACTGACCCAAGCTCCCTGGCTGGCGACAGAGAGACGTCTCTTTCTTCCCGCGACACCCGAACGGGTACATGTGTAAGCAGCGGATAAAAGCCAGTAAAAGCTAAGTGTGTGGCGTCTGTGATAGAATGTTATGTTGTTCCAGGACCTTTCTAAGCTCATCCAGCCAGGTCTTTCTTGGTCTTCCTCTTGATTTGAAGCCGGATTCTCGAGTGTTATAAGTTCCTGCCGCTAGTTGTTTCTATGGCATTTCGGTTAGATTTGACTCTTTGACGCTCAATGAAATTAAATTACTGGTGGTATTTAGTGGGGTCAATAAGAATGATAGAACATGCATCTAAAATTCTAAGAAGCATTCGCTTCTAGCTCAAGGGTCCTGGAGTCTCGACAATGCACAGCAGAAAGCTTTTGTTTGGTTTTAGTAAGTGTTTTACGGCACTTCCAACACTATAAGGTCATGTAAGTGCAGAAGATTAGAGGTGTTACAAGAGAGTTGCAAACACAGAAAACGTGGGGGGATAAAGGTGAAAGATGTTTGATATGAAAGAACAAGCAAACCATGCCAACCACTCATAAAAAAGTTTTGCAAGAATTTAACAGAAGGTGCAGATAGTTTATTCCACTTCCCCTATTCGAAGTTCGAAGCATGGTGATTCGTAATGTGACGTCATTGTATCGCACTGTGTGGGTGCTATCGCGCAAGCGGCGAATAGCGTTGTGAACAGTGAATATTGAACAGTAAATGTTGCTGATGTACTAATATAATAACTTAATATAGGAACAACCCCCCCCCCCCCGACTAGAACAAAACAATTTTTTTAAAGAGATTAAAAAAACACGATAAAAATTTGCACACAGAACTCAAATAGCACGAAAAGTGACTTCATGCTTTGCTTGAAGTGTAAATTTATTATTATTCGTTCTCTCTCTCTCTCTCTCTCTCTCTCTCTCTCTCTCTCTCTCTCTCTCTCTCTCAAAGCAAGACTCGCGTGAGTAGATGCGTTTGATTTTAACGTGACACCTGCCCGCCCTGGCCGATTGTTATAGGTCACCTGGTCACACTATTATTAGAATGACGTGATCATGTGCAGGAAAGTAATTACAGTCGAATCATTCTGCTCTGACTAACGACAACCTGTCTAAGACAAGAACCTGTACTTTCACAAGACCACCCCCCCCCCTTGCGTTTATTCTCCAATATCATAATGAATTATACAGCCCCAAAAGACCACGTCTTAGACAATCACCGGTACACACACAGCACCACCCCCCCCCCTTTCCATTTATTCTACAATATCATCATAATGAATGACACTGTTCAAAAGGACCACCTGTCTGAGATGACAACTTTTCTCCTCGACAATAGATTTTACTTACATGTACTTTACTTTTCCGGTCCAGCGGTCATCTGACTCAATCTGAATTCTTGCACTTCTTCCTCACTGCCTGATCGACATTGGGCAGGTTCGACTCTGTTTGCTTTTACACAGTATCTCAGTTTTGTGCATGGAGAGTAAAAAGTAAAAGAGCTGGTCCAACTTCTTTTTCTTTCTCGCTGTTCTGTCCTCGGGGTTTTATGCAAAAACAAATTCTGAAATTAGGCACAAAAAAAAGATGAAAATTTTTGCTAAAAATTATGAGGGATGCATAAAACCTCGGGGACAGGCTGTTGGATCTGTCTGAGCTGTGTGGGCGGTTGGAGGTTGCCACTGGTAAGCTCTACATGCTGTTACGTGATGACAAGCCCCTCCTTCCTTCCAACCCCTCGAAATCCAACCCCCTGACCTCCCCCCCCCGGGCCCCAGATAAAATAAAGACATCATCATAGGAATTGTTACGTACCTAGATAAGATCATTAGTTATCTCGCAAGACAAGCAGACGAAAAATGAAGTCAGCAAAGACTTTTCATTGTACGGATGAACACTTTATTTCTTCGTGACAAAAGTTACAAATTTGTACAAAAAGTAAACAAAAAGAAACGAAAAAAAAAATGAGAAGGAGCATTAGAACTGAAACAAGTAAAGAATCCTACGAAAATAAACCATCAAAATAATAAAAGAAAAACAAAACACCCCCCACCCCCGAAAAAAAGAACAAGAAAAAAAATTAAAACAACCTCATAGTGCACAAAGGATTTGGAAAGTCTGAGAATGCATAAAATTTACATAATTTCTAAACGTATGCGAACTGCAACAATAAATGTGAAGCGAAAACCGCCAGATAAAACAACAAAAACAAAACCAGCGGACGAAAAATGATGTCAGCTAAGACTTTTCATTGCCGGAGTGAAGAATTCACTTCTTTGCAAAAGAAAAAATCCCCCCCCCCTCCCCCTACAAAATTGTGCAACAAAAAGAAACGAAAAGGAAATGAGAAGGAGCATTAGAATTGAAACAAATAAAACATCCAACAAAAAACCCCAATACGTTAAAAAAGTTAAAACAAAATGCCACCCCCCCAAAAAAAAAATTTAAAAAATAAATTAATATCCTCATAAAGCACAAAGGATTTGAAAAGTCTGAGAATGCATACAATTCAAACAATTTCCAAACGTAAGCGGACTGCGACAAATGTGAGGAGAAACCCGCCAGATAAAACAACAGAGGCGCCACCGTAGCAGCCTGAGTAATGAACTCCTGAGGGCCGGGCTGAGTTCTTGGACGTGGGGTCCAATTCTGAGACCAACGCCACGGGCTTTTTTTCGGCGTCGCCATCCTTCTCATCCCCATCATCATCCCTATCATCATCGTCATCGTTGTCGTTGTCGTTGTCGTTGTCGTCAAATCGCGAACCGTTTCTTGCCTGGTTGTATTTGTTCGGAGAGTAGGAGGGGGAGGATTCCGCCAGCTGCCCACTCTGAGGGCAAAGTTCAGCGAGCGTCTGACCGTTGGGAGGGTCACAGGTCATGTTGGCCTTGGCACATGTTTCAACGTTGGTACTTATTCGCGGGCTATGCTGGGTTTCAAAGTCCCCACATCTTGAGATGAGCCTCAATTGAGCGGTATTCTCCATGAGGGTGTGCCACAGACAGTCGCAAGGGATGGGCGCGTCCGGGGCGTACACCTAGGACAAGGAATCGTTACGTGCCTAGATGTGATCGGTAGCTATTTCGCAAGACCAGCAGACGAAAAGTGAAGTCAGCAATTAATACTTTTCATTAGATCTACGTGAGTTAAGAACATATTTCTTTAAAACTACAACAACAAAAAATCAAACCCCCTACAAAATTATTGTCCAATAAGTAAACAAAAAGAAGCGAAAAAAAAATGAAAAAGGGGAATTAGAAATGAAATAAAAAAAGAATTCAGCAAAAATAAAACAATACATTAAAAAAGGAAAAACAAAATGCCCCAACCCCCTCCCTACCCCC
>NW_004797439.1:374987-377591 GCF_000002075.1 Aplysia californica
CCAAATCCCAAAAAATAAATAAAGAACAGAAAATAACATTCTCTTAATGCACAAAGGAACAAGGGGCAAAAACCTTTACCTTCCCTTCTCTAAAACCCCCCCAGCAGATTACGGAATAGCCCCCTTCTGTTTAGATATTATAGAAATGCCTCCATTACAACATAAATAGGTCAGGTGTATTATTCACATAACTGAGACCAACGATTCTTTATTTGCTAAGAAAAGACATGGGCTAAATATAGAAACGTCACCGTAACAACATAGGTAATGTCTACGTTCTCTAACGTTAGAACGTATACAAGCTGTCAACGTTCTCTAATGTTCAGTGTTTCCAAGCGTGGCATCGAATCCCGGTCCAGGAAGGTTTTTAAAAATATGTTTTCTTCACCTTCTCCAGACTGACCAAAATTTGCCCGTGGACCCACAACCAGGGCGAATAATGATTGGCAGGAGGAAGAACTGGCAGGGATCTGGGGCCCAGGAGGCCCCCAGAAGCTGAAGAAAATTTGCAATTGAAGAGCTATAATATGGCCTGTAAGAGCCTAAAAAAAATAAAAATAATAATAAGACTCACAGACCAAGGAAAGCCACTATTGAGCTTTAGCCAGGCCTAAATTGGTAAAAGGAAAAGTATACTTTGTAGATAAAAACTCCTCTTGGGGACAAAATCAGAATGTGCATGCGTCATCACTACATAAAGAACTACAAAACAACAAATTATAACTATGGGAAACATTGTTGGTCAGTCGGGAGGAGGAGAACCCCCCCCCCCCAACAAAACAACAACAACAACAAAATCTTCCGGGACCGGTTCCCATGCTCATAAAATAATTGTATGTCTTCAAACGCAGACACGCTGTCCATTCGGCCATTAGAACTTCCAACAGCGAAAGGTAGATTAAGCTTTATATTTATAGCACTGTTTCAGGAAAGGAAATGTAACATTGACTTAGAGCCATCACGTGGATATTCTGTCCTGGGCTCTCTGGAGTGAAGGGCAACGAGGAGGCTGATAGGCTGCAAGTAGTGCCGTGGTCGATGGTGAGGTGGAATTTGACAAAGGAGAAGAGAGGGGACAAGGAAGAAGGGAACGATTATCTGGAAAGGAAAGACGTCGCCATAATCAGACAGCCACCGGAACAATTAGTATGGATACCTTGCGGGCTTTGGTGTAAAGGGGGGGGGGGTGAACTGAGCACTTATGGACCTGTCAGGTGTGCAATGACGTTGTTGCCCAGGACAGGGAATACAGGTATAACAGATAAAGATGTACTTTTTTGTTACAACGAAGAAGTGTGAAAGTTGGAAACATGGCGGGGGGTATCAATGTAGCGGCGGTCATCAGATCGGCAGATAAGGTCTGAAGGGAGCTAAAAAATGGTGGAAAATTGGGAGCACTGAACATTAGAGAACTTAGACAGCTTGTATACGTTCTCTACCGTTAGAGGACGTAGATAATTCCAACAACATAATCAATAGGTCAGGTGTGTTGTTCACAGAACTAAAACCAAAGATTCTCTACTTGCTAAGATAACACACGGACTAAATATAGAAACGTCTCCATAACAACATAAATAGATCAGGCGTATACACAGAACTAAGAACTGATAGAGAATCTTTGCTGAGACAACACACGCGCTAAATATAGACACGTCTCCATAACAACATAAGAAATAGGTCAGGTGTACATTTAGAACCACGACAACCCACGGGCTAAAGAAAGACACGTCTCTATAACAAACATAAATAGGTGAGGCGTACACACTGAATTGGGACGACACGCGGGCTGAAAATCGAAACGTCTCAATAACAACATAATACATAGGCCAGACGTTAGCCATTACACTGCCCTGCTTCACTCCATGGCTACTGCTTATCATTGGCTCCTTCTTATTTCTGTCTTCCAGCCACACACCCCCCTTGATCTTATTGTAGGAACGACTTAACACCTATAGCCTTCTCGGTTAAGGGCCAAACATCTCGGAGGTCCCGTGTGCCAGATGCACACGTTAAAAACCCCCTGCTGGTTCTAAAATCGATAAGAGTGGGCTTTGACCACCACCCAGGCAACATTCAAAATTCCTACCAAACTGAAATTGTTTAATTAATGTTACCGCGTGCTCATATGGCCTTAAGCAGGTGCTAGCGCCATAAAACCCTTACCCCCTGTCCACCCCAAATTTAAAAAAAAATTAATTAAATGTCAGGATAGTTCTGTCAAGTGCGTCAGTGAAACTCATCTACTTAACACTATCCGCACGTCGTGTTTTACTATCGTATTCATACGACGTTGGGAACTCTGTGCCACCACTTCCAAAGAGGAAATTTACTCGTTTATCCTATCCGTACGCTTTGAATAGCAGTCTGTCAAAATGATTTTTTCAGAAATACTGAAAGTTTCAAAGAGATCTTCGTGCTAGAAGCATTCTAAAAAGTGAAGAATACAACCCCGTGGGGTACAAATATGACTCCAGGGCGTACGGAGAGGGTTAATCCGTTCACTGCTCCACCGGGGGCTCTAGTGGCCTAGAGGTTAAGGTGTTGGCTTCTCATTCAAAGGTCCCGGGTTCGAATCTGGGTAGCGACCGAAAAATTTTCTTCTCT
>NW_004797439.1:382184-384409 GCF_000002075.1 Aplysia californica
TGTGTGTGTGTGTGTGTGTGTGTGTGTGTGAGTGAGTGTGGGTGTGTGTATGTATGTGTGTAGCTGTGTGTGTCTGTGTGTGGCTCACCTTCATCTGAAAAGATCTGAGTGTAAGGGGAAGGTCACCTGGGCACAGTGTTGTGATTGGGTTCTGGAAAACTCCCAGTTCTTGCAGGGATAAGTGCGGGAGGAAGAGGGGGAGGCGCTGAAAAAAATTGGTGAAATTGTATGGGTTTAACGCCCTTATCAACACTATTAGGTTATTTAGGGGGCGGGCCTCCTAGTTTAACGTCCGTCTCCGATAGGACCGAGCCAAGTAGGAAGTTCGGTTCGTGCAAAGTGTCTTTCCCAAGGACACAACGTCGGACCGAGCTGACGCTCGAACCCCTGAACCCGCAATCTCACGATTACGAGTCCGGTGGCCTAACCACTAAGCTACCGACGTCGGGGAGGCGCTGAGAGGGCGAGATGTTTATTCACGTACTACTGTGTACCGTACAAACTGTCCCCATGGTTTTACGGCCCCCGCGTAATTTTGCAAAATTTCATCATTTTTTGGATAATTTCTGATTATTTTCCTTCTTCATTCTTTGTTAAAATTAACAGAATCGCATAATTTCACATTTTTGGGCTCAATTTGAATAATTTCAGAATTTTTCTTGCGTAAAACGACGGGGACCTTACAAAGTAGTAAGGGGCTGAGATGCAAGACCTGCTACATCTATTTTAGCACTTTTGAGAAAATCAGCATTATAAAAATGCTGCTATACACACGAAATTGCGTAAAAAGAAAATTGTTTAATGGCTTTTATGAAATATGCGTTTGGTTTTGGCCTAAAACACTTTGTGCATCTGATAGCCAGTAACAATGTGAATTTATAAGCAAAAAAAAAAAAGAAGATTTTTTTTCACAATGTCACTTAGTGGGTTTTGCATCTCACCCCCTCCTATGGAAACCTATGTACCAAATAAACGCATTGCTTACTACTATGTCCTACCATTCAAACATTTATGTAATTGTATCTACCTTACAAGGGTAAGAAAGGCAATGATGATGATGATCTACCTTACAAGAACAATTGTGGCGACAGAGTTGTGGTTCATAAGACGCATGCTACGTATCCCATGGAGAGCTAGAAAAACAAATGAAGAAGTCTTGGTTGAAGGAAATTATAGAAGACAACTTATGACGAATATAAGAAAGCGACAGGCTAATTTCTTCGGACACACAATACAGAAAGAAGCATTAGAGAATATTGTAACAACAGGCAAGTTTGATGGAAAGAGGGGCAGAGGCAGACAGAGGGAAAAGATACTGGACAAGATGACAACGTGGCTAGGAGCAGCAAGAACAACAGACACCATTGCTGCAGAGCAAGACAGAGTGAAGTCGGCAAGGCACCGGATGATGATGATCTACCTCACAAATATATTGCGCACTCCGAGTATATACCTTTCAAACAATATTATGTAGATATCTAGCCCTATGTATCTAGCAAATACGTGTATATTTCATACTCCTATAGTTTTTTTTTTTTTATAGTAGCTGGTTTTACGGCGCTCACATCTGCATATTAAGGTCATATGGGCGCCAAGGGGTGAGTGTCAACAGAGAAGTCTTTACAGGGAATCGGACTTAGACTGCTCACCTCTCTAGCTTCAACAGCACAAGGTCTGCTTCGGCTATCAAGGCACCCCAAAATAGCAGGTCACAAGGGTGTGACAAACATACAAAAGAAGTAGATGAAAATGACAATAGTAAGGACCAGGAAAGAAAAGCAGCAGTTCCCTGTTGTAGATCAGGCACAGTTATGAGCGTGACATGAATCAGCCCATTTACAATTCTACTATGCTTGAACGAGATTTATCCCCCCTTTGGGAATGGCCTAAAGACACTTCAGTCAGTGGCACTGCCCCGGCGGGTACTCCTACAGTTTGCGTTTCAAACATTTTATGTAATGCTATAGAATACCAAGCAAATATATTGCACACTCCGATAATAAACCATTTAAACATTTATGTAGCCTTATGTATCAAACAAACATGTTTCATACTCCTATAACATACGATTCAAACAATTTATTTAATCCAACACAATCCCACAATAATAGACCGTCGCTGTCAGGTTACGACCCTGAGACTTATTGAACAAGAGGCGAACACCGTAACCTCTAGACTACGAGAGCCCCCAAGAAAGACTATTATTAATCCCCCCCCCCCCAAAA
>NW_004797439.1:386232-388293 GCF_000002075.1 Aplysia californica
CAACTGAAAATATTAGGAGTGTCCCGCGCGCTCATATGACCTATGCAGTTTCGAGCGCCGTAAAACACTTTACAAAAAAAAAAAAAAGAATTAAGTACCACCACCTGGAAGACGCGTATTCTGGGTACTCCTTTAAGCGCGAACAAAATGGTTGAAAATATCACATTTCGCTGGGACCAGACTGAGCTAGCGAAACTGTGGTCGGACCATCACTGGAGCTTAAGATGGTATAAGAACTTTGTAAATGAAGAGCTTAGCCCACATTGCCGAAGATGCGGCCATGAAAAGGAGGATGTCAAACATAACATGTTTGAATGTCCAGGAACAATGGCAATTCTAATGGAGTTATTATTTAGGAGTGGAGGTGCCGCTAAGCATATTGACACTGGAGCCGAAAAAGAGCCTCACTCTCGCTCGAAAATTTCTTCGTGGAGTCCGCCAGACCCATTAAGGAAAAAAAAAAAAAGCATTGGCGTCATAATAAAAAGATATTAATAACTAGCTGGGACCCCTTTCGATGAAAGGAATGATCGGTGCATCAATATCAACTGAAAGCCATTAGCCTACTATATTTATACTCTACTGGAATTGAGCAATAAATCTTGAGAGAAAAGTGACGCATGTGTTTCCAAGTTGCCAAATATACAATAGACAAAGGACTCCAGAAAAAGCGATGATGGGCATCAAATAAAAGGATCACTGTCGAATTCAGCATTGTAAAAAAAAGAAAACATGAGGCTAGATTTATACGGGTCGTACACTTAAAATAGTGCTCAGTATTGCGCGACAATGTGCGATAGTATCGGAAGACTTGAAATTAAGCAAACCTGGCGGATTTTCTAAAATTACAGAGACAGAAGCGTCGGCCTACAAAAGCGATCGGCGAAATAAAGAAATTTAGCTCTTTGCAGCAAAACTGTCCCAAAACTGAAAAAACAAAGGGCGTCATGATCTGGAGAATATTTTAAAGAATCTTTTGGGGAAAACCGCAAGTCGATCGATTCAACCATTAAAAAGCCCAGGGGCGGTTTGTTAACTGGGGTGCCGGTCAAATTTTTGTCAACTGGACAGTTGGCAAGAGATTTATTGCTGATGATGATTTCATTCAGTTTTAAGTAAATCTAAACAAACATGTATCAACAGTCAAAAAGCGCCTTGCCGATTTGAAGGCGTTGAAATAGACAAGTGGTTCACAGCTGTTTTGTCGCGTTTGTTTATCACGCCGGCTCACAACTAATACAGTTAAATCGTCTCCTGTCATGTCGCGGAACTTCGTACGAGGACAAACCGAACATGGCTCGCTCAGCGATGACGCCAGTTCGCTGGGCAAATCCATCGACAGTCTAAAGAGGGAATGGAACATCCCTTAATTGCCAAATTGGCCTCTATGTTGCTTACAAAATTAAGAATGAGACTGTCTTGAGCAGCACGGACACATGTATTATTTTTATCAGCAATACATGTATTTATCATTCATCCTTTCTCTATCTATTATAAGAACATTTATTGTCAGCATGGCACTAATCTTTTTTTGTTTATTGAATTTTTAGCCACCTATAGTTCCTGTTTGGTATTAATTCATCGCTTCTTCCCCACTAAAAACTTACCTGGCCCATAGGAGTCTGGCCGGCGAAAGGAGGAATCGTCTAGTTAAGATATATAAGGAGAATTATAACGAGGAGTGATAGGCACTCGGCTGTCACAGTCTGGACCGAGAACAGTTAGGCCTACCCTTCCCTTCCTTCCCCCTTTCCACCGTCACCCCAGCAAGACACCAAGTTCTATAATTAGCGTTTGACACACTTCCCCACTTTGTTACAACAGTGCAATGAAGAACGTTTGATGATATAATGATTGGAAATTGTTGTGTGCAAACTTTGTCCAGCTTTGTATAGAATCTGATTGTAGACTTGATCTGCATGGGACAGCGTCACTGGTACAGTATCAATTGACTTTTTGTCATCATACACTTTCAGTTTGTTTTCTAGGGTAGATCTAGTTGTCTTTCTTTTTTGTGCCGATCAAGTCAGTATCTATCAGTCTCAGTAACTTCCATCATAC
>NW_004797439.1:393856-394808 GCF_000002075.1 Aplysia californica
GAAGAAGAAGAAGAAGAAGAAGAAGAAGAAGAAGAAGAAGAAGAAGAAGAAGACGAAGAAGAAGAAGAAGAAGAAGAAGAAGAAGAAGAAGAAGAAGAAGAAGAAGAAGAAGAAGTTAGGGCACTAATTAAATAAATAAATAAATAAATAAACAACTAATTTACTTGTGTGAAGGGCCGACATCACTGCACAACGGGCATTCCCATAAACGCTCCGTCCCCTGAAGAAGCACATCTCGAGGTGTGTAGATGCTGACGGTTCCAAGCAATGGTTGATTCCATAGCCTTCTGCTCCTCCCACTAAGTCTTGAACTTCTGCAGGCGCCCCATTTAATTTCAAGCTCACGAAGTCGCTCAAGATGGTGGTATTCCGACTCTTCTTGTTCTTTTTCTCGTTTTTCCCTGACTGAACGTACAATTTCAGGTTTGTCAGGGCACAGCTTCCCTTCTGGTTTTGCTTTCCCAGCGAGCTCATCAGCCCGCTCATTGCCCTTGACTCCAGCATGGCCCGGGATGAAGATCTACGTGATTTCTGTTCAACTGTGGGTTGATTATTGTTCTCACTTAACATTAAATCACAAGTCAAAAAAATATTATAAAGTTAGGAGTCCACAAGCAGTTAAAATTGGCATCCTCACAATTTCCAGTTTGTGACTATGGTCGTTTTTCCCAGGTGCTCTTCATTTTTATTGTTGTTCTCATGTCAGTTCTACGCACTTTACAACAAAATGCTAGTTTAGAGTTAGAGGTGAGATCCAATTGTTTATTATGCCTGACTCCCTCTGCAACATCAGATGACGAACTTTGTAGTTTATTTGTGACTTTTTTCAATGACAAAATTAATACCATACGCTCTTCTCTCGACCTAGAGCCAAATGGAAATTTGGAATTTTCAGAATTTACTGGACAAATATTAGATTCTTTTAGTCCAGTTACAAATAGTGATATTTTAA
>NW_004797439.1:394908-396661 GCF_000002075.1 Aplysia californica
GTTGCGGTTGTTGTTGTTGTTGTTGTTGTTGTTGGTGGTGGTGTTGTTGTTGTTGTTTTTGTTGTTGTTGGTGGTGTTGGGGTTGTTTTTGTTGTTGTTATTGTTATTGGTGGTGGTGGCGTTGTTGTTGTTGTTATTGGTGGTGGTGGCGTTGTTGTTGTTGTTATTGGTGGTGTTGGTGTTGTTGTTGTTGTTGTTTGGTGTTGTTGTTGTTGTTGGTGGTGGTGTTGTTGTTGTTGTTTGTTTTTGTTGTTGTTGATGTTGTTAGTGGTGTTGTTATTGGTGGTGGTGGCGTTGCGTTGTTGTTGTTGTTGGTGGTGTTTGTGGTCGTGTTGGTGGTGGTGGTGGTGGTGTTGTTTGTTGTTGTTGTTGGTGGTGGTGGCGTTGCGATGTTGTTGTTGGTGGTAGTGTTTGTGGTCGTGTTGGTGGTGGTCTTTATAAACAAATCTGTCATCCTTTTCTTTGTAAGCCATTCTCCTGTAACGCTACTAATCTGCGCCACTTATACGACCTTATTTGTGTTTTGCAAGTGCTGTAAATCTGTTATTAAAAACTAATAAGAAGCCATTATTGTTTTGACTGACCATATATTACTACGCTACTTTTTTGTACTGCTGTCCTAACGTGTATATCATTGATATATGGTTGTGACAGTTTATCTTTATATGGTTGAGCTGGTTTTTCCTGTTACTGCGAAATAGTTTGTCTTTTGTGAATTGCTCAGTGATTATCATGTGATTGATATAAAGCACTCAAAGCTTATACTCGCATATGATAAAGCGCTATATAAAATTATAAATGCAATCTATTATTATTATTATTATTATTATTGTTATTATTATTATTATTGCCACTACAGATAAGTATTGTGAGTTGGGACCTTTTGCATAAGGGGAGGAAGTTTCAAGGTGGGTTCTCTTGTGTGGTTTGCTCATTCTTGCCTGTCAAACAACTATCGTTTTTATCTCTCCTCCTCCTTCTTTTTTTATATTTGTTACTCTCTAGTAACACCTTTAATCTTTGACACATGTATGACCTAATTTTGTTGCAAGTGCCGTAAAATGCTTACTAAAACAAATACGAAGTTTCAAGAAAATTTCCTGATTGTTCTGTTTCTAAATGTATCTGGCGTCAGAGAAAGTTTGAAAAAATTTTAAATTTCAGTTTCTATTGCAAGTGTATGGTGGGTGCTCTGGTGTAGTTTGCTTCTTCTTTCCTATGAAACATCTATCGTCCTTATCTCCCCTTCTTCTTTTCTATGTTTGTTACTCTCTTGTAACACCTCTAATCTTCTGGGGCTCATATGACCTTATGCAGTTGTGAGCGCTGTAAAACCTCTGCTAAAACTAAATAAATTGTCTCATGTGAAAAATTGAAGTTATTATCGTTGTGAGCAGTGCTTTTGAAAACCAATTCTGGGTTTTCTTTTTCAGAGCCGGAGTGGTGTGTGCCTTTGTGTGTAATAGCCTTATCTACAAGCATTTGCAAAACGACGACGATAAAGGAGTGCTTGGCCATATAAAGTCTGGCCTGGGCAGCTTCAGCACATTCATGAACGACAGCGTACAGGTAAAAAAAAAAAGAAAAGAAAACTGAACTGGGAAAAAAAAGAAAAGGAAACAGTTAACCATCTGCGGGTTGTTATTGTTGTCGTTGTTGTTCTTGTTTTCAAATCCCTTTAGCTGCGAGCATTTCACTCTTGGCAGCGCAATGCCTCCCTCAAGTAACCACCTGTCCTTGTCATCTGGTCAAT
>NW_004797439.1:397570-400873 GCF_000002075.1 Aplysia californica
AGAGAGAGAGAGAGAGAGAGAGAGAGAGAGAGAGGGAGAGACAGAGGGAGAGACAGAGACAGATAGACATACAGACAGAAGACAGACAGTCAGACAGACAGACAGACAGACAGACAGATAGACATAGGTGGTAGGGGCCGGGGTGAGGATGGGAGGTGGAAGGATCTGTTGTTCTATATCACAGGACTCATTTATCCTGAACTTCGGAAAAATAAGTATCGTCCTTGTTTGTAGGAATGTTTGCTGTAAGGTTCAAGATTTCATGTGAAGAGCACAGGGGGGAATCGACCATTGTCACACACTAGAAATTGTGAGGGTGCCAATTTTCAAAGCTTGTGGAGTCATAACTTCATATTTGTTTGTCGAATGGGGAATCTGACAACAATAATAAAAAAACAGTTGAAAAGAAATACAGTTGTGAGTCAACGTACAAGCGTTCAAAATTGATACATTCACGATTTTCAGTTTGTGACCGTTTTCCCCATTAATTGGTCTTCATGTGTTTTGCTGTTGTCACGAAGACGTGTCAAAATAAAAGTCTGGCTGAAAAAATAAAACAACAACAACAACAACAACAACAACAACAACAACAACAACAACAACAACAACAACAACAACAACAACAAAAGTTTCCTGAACGAGGCTGTAGGTTGTTTTTGGACGAGTCGGAAACGTGCGTGTTATGTTGTCATGTGTGTGGTGTGCAGCTAAAGTGTGAGCGAGAACGCACTCCCGTCGAGAAGCGGAATTGCGTGTGAGTGAACTGTGTTGCAGCGTGTGACGGTTGTAGTTAGTCTGGTTAGACACTGGCCGGTGGTTAGTGTGTGTGGACAGGAAAAATTCGTGGAAGAGGATCTATAGCCGAAGAAGAATGTCTAAGTGACCTGACGTGCGTATAGATCTAGGTAAGAACCAGCTATTTTGTTACAGAGGCTTCTCACAGAACAGTATTCGAGACCGTTAAAATATAATAAAATGGATAAATAATAATGAGCGACAACACACCGAGGGTGAATTTAAATCACCGCGGAGGCTGTGTGTAAATGTTTCGGTTCGTTTTCTTCATTCTGGGCGTCTTTGCTGGCACTGTCAAGAGCCACCGAGGAGTTTGCCACACGGAAAGGGAATGTTGGTGTCATGGTTGACGGCTGTCGATTCTAATGAGACCAAAACTCTTATCAAACAACAGTTTTGTGGTGCTTCACAAAATGGGATGTATGATGACAGTCTCAAGCCTTTTGATCGCAGAGGGAAATATGCAAAGTAAGTGTCGATTAACCTTAGAAAATAAATAAATAAATAAATAGATAAATAAATAAATAAATAAATACATAAATACATAAATACATAACCAGTCATCGTCCCAGGTGCAGCTTTCTATTCCAGGGTTAGTTAGTTAGTTTAGTTAGTTTGAAGTACGGCTGTGGTCAGGCTAGTCGCCTATCAGCCGTTTGTTGCTTTCATTGCTTGTTCCTTCCTGCTCGTTGTTTTCACATTGTTATCTGTAGGTTGGTGCTCATGGGTCTGGCAGTTTGAAACCAGTCTAGGTTCATGGAGAATTTAGGTGCCTTCCAGACCATGTCAATCCTTTTCTTGAAAGCATTCAAGGATGGTGCAGACACATTTTCCGGTAGGGAATTCCAAGCGTTAACTGTGTGTACACTGAATAAGTTTTGGCGGACTGCTGTTTTCACATGTTTTTTTTGTTTAAAAATTTTTTAGGCTGTGTCCCCTAGTGTTAGAGTGTAGATCCGCGGTAAAATGTCTCCCGTTACGTTGTAAAGTCCTGTTAAATACTTGTAGCATTCAAACATGTCGCCTCTAGCTCTCCTATAGTACAACGATGGCAGATCCAATTTTCTGAGACGATCGCAGTAAACAAAGTGCTGTAGTTCGGGAATTAGTCTGGTGGCCCGACGTTGCACTTTTTCAAGTTGTTCTTCATCACCTTTAAGTCTGGGGTGCCAGACCACATTTCCATACTCTAGATGAGGACGAATGATTGATTTGTACCAAGTAGAAAGGGACACTTTGTCCAGCATTGTGAAACCTCTCCAGATCAGTGCGAGAAGATTGTTAGCTTTGTTGACTTGGATACTGACATTTTGCTGAATTTTAGATCACTATCAATATTCACACCTAGGTCTTTTTCTAGTGACACAGATTCTAGAGTGATGCGTTCACCTTTGGATGTCATCTTGTACTCACAGGGGTTTCTATTTTTACCAATGTGCATAACCTTGCACTTTTCTGCATTAAACCTCAATTGCCACGCATCAGACCAGTGCTGAAGTCTGTTCAAGTCATCCTGGAGGTTGTAAATGTAAAGTTTGAAAAAAAATGAAGGTAATAATAATAATAAATAATGAATTGCATTTATATAGAATTTCTAGCGCATATCAACTTATGCAATGCTCTAAGCGCTTAACATATTATGGATTTACAAATCAATGTTAAAGGCACTTGGTGTTACGCGTGCACACATATATTCACGCACGCACGCACTACACACACATACACACATACGTACATACGTACATACGCACATACAAACTCACAATGATCTACATCTTGGATGGATTCTGTCCAATCGAAATATGATGAAATTGCTCGCTGTGCCAGAGTAAGATCCCGTGGATCTTCACCCCCGGGCCATGCTGGAGTCAAGGACAATGAGCGGGCTGATGAGCTCGCTGGGAAAGCAAAACCAGAAGGGAAGCTGTGCCCTGACAAACCTGAAATTGTACGGTCAGTCAAGGAAAAAAGAGAAAAAGAACAAGAAGAGACGGAATACCATCATCTTGAGCGACTTCGTGAGCTTAAAATTGAATGGGGCGCCTGCAGAAGTTCAAGACTGAGTGGGAGGAGCAGAAGGCTATGGAATCAACCATTACTTGGAACCTTCAGCATCTACACACTTCGAGATGTGCTTCTTCAGGGGACGGAGCGCTTATGGGAATGCCCGTTGTGCAGTGATGTCGGCCCTTCACACAACCCAACACAACGCCTCCAGAGTAAGACAATTTATAGTTTGATAAACAATAGAGGTAAAATTGTTCGCTATTCCAGTATTTAAAAGTTTATGGTTTGGTAAACAATAGTTAAACGTTTATAGTTTGGTAAACAATAGAGGTTAAATTGCTTGCTATTCCAGTGTTCTTCCATTCGAGTTTGTCACGCAAAACTCTTGTCTCCTCCTCTCTCCCTCTCTCTCTCTCTCTGTCTCTGTCTCTCTCTCTGTCTCTCTCTGTCTCTCTCTCTCTCTCTCTCTGTGTCTCTCTCTCTCTCTCTGTCTCTCTCTCT
>NW_004797439.1:405977-431873 GCF_000002075.1 Aplysia californica
TGTGTGTAGGAGCGTGCGTCGAAGAACTGCCAGGTTTGGGCAGTGAAGGAGAAGATGTTCAACGGTCTCCTCGTGGTAGTCACAGTGTCTGCAATGGGGTTCCCACATGGAATTGATTTTGTTTATGTGCTTGTTGGTGTGTAAGTGTCCTGTGGGGGCTCTGAAGATCAGAGTCTGATCGGCTCTACATAAAAGATTCGAAGGGTCTTTGGGGTTGGGTTTGTCCATGTACCCGAAGACAGATCTTCCTGTTTCTGCGTTGGCCTATCTGTTTAGCCACTCGTCTCTGCTTTTGGCTTGGATGATCCCTCTGCAGGTCTGATCATCTGCGGGTAATTTCATATGTCTTTGAATTACATGCCTAGCAATTTGATGATGACTTTGCTTTAGAACCATTAGTTAAATATAGATAACTCTCTATCTGCTTGATAATGAATAAACGGAAAAAAGCGATAAAAAAAAAGCAGCCTATCGTAAGTGGGCCCTTTTATTTGTCTCTTTGAGAAAGTTTGGTTTGATGAGGACATAATTCCTTAGGTTTCTTAAATAACTCTTGTTTGCTTTTCAGTCTTAACACTTTCATAAAGGGAGCAAGAATGTTTGAAAAATGTATGGTTTTATGCCCCTCAACACTATAAGGTTATTCAAAAGGCGGAACCTCAAGATTTAATGCTCATCTTTGATAGGACAGAGCCAAATGGGGGCACACTTTGTGTTAAACCCGAGCCTGCAATCTCACAATTATGAGTCTGCAGGGATGCCATTTTTCCACTTTTTTCCGGTATTTCCGGTATTTTGATCCTGATCTGCTATTCCGTTATTGCGATCGAGATAGAATCTATAGATGGAAAAAACCCCCACAAAACCCCCCATAAACACACACAACAACTTGCGCCAAATGTTCAAATAACGGAAAAACAAAGACTTCGCTGTAAGTTCAAATAACCGGGAGTGCTTATGTTTGTTTGTCATTTCTCTCTATGTACACCCTTTGGGTCTCAAATTGATATTCATATGTTAGCGTGATAGTGGCGCGTGGATTTTTAGGTATCTTCAAAAAAAGTTGAGTGGCATCCCTGAGTCTGGTAGTTTCACTTCTCGACAAAGGACACCACCAGCAAGAATGTTTCCAGTTGAATTTTTCTCTAGTCTGCTATATTTATACAGGGTGAAACGTTTGTGGGTAATGTTTGCTTACGCTACTAATATGTCAGGTCGCCATTTTTGTTGTGTTTGATAACCAATATCGTCGACAAGATGGTAAAATGTACTAAGCCTAGAAAGCAATATTTTCTTGATGAGAGAAAAAACTGTTTATTCTTTTAACTGGAGTACTTGCATGTGTATTTGTTCTTGTTTTTACAGCATTTTGATGAAATATTTTGTGAGCAGAAGCAATCGATACAACAGATGAAGAAACTGCCGTTAAAAAATTTATTTCCAAATTTTGGGCTTAGTATATCTGAACAGCTGGCCGAAGATATGCACAGTTTTGAGTTGCTTCTTTCTAGTGTGATTCTCTCTCAGCCAGACAGATGCTATTGTCTCATTTGATTTAGTCACGGCCAATGTAATAGAGCGGTTAAGCGTAAAGTGTCCTGTCCTTTGCATATTTAAAGAGCACAAGAAAATTAGTGTGCCGTTGCTTTGATTTATATGATGTTTTTCTCTGGCAGGAAGCTTCGAACTACATCATTACAGAGTACGATGGTACAAGCACTGATGTTCTGGCACAAGTCAATGGTACACTCCTTTTATACATCCTGGCAGTTCGCTACTCTGGGATTACAAAGTTCTATCTGACATTTTTTGCTGTTTTGAGTAGCTAAGACCACGAGGTCAGGAACCAAATGTTCTATGTTCTGTCTGCTCTGTCAAAATCTTAAGATTATTTGGAGTGGTTATCAAGATATTCAAAGAATTGCATTCGAAAAAAGCTTGACACGATGTGAAACTCAAAGTCTTTGACGTCAAATTTCACAAAACTAAGTACTGTGCAGATAGAACTTTGTAATTCTGAGGTGGCAAGTTGTTACTTGTTATGCCTCTACATCTTTTTAGAGTTGCTGGTTTTTGAGAACTCATTGTTAGAGAGTGAAGGAGACAGTTAGTTTAAGTAGAGGTTTTACGGCGCTCGCAACTGCATAAGGTCATATGAGCGCCAGAAGATTAGAGGTGTTACAAGTGAGTAACAAACATAAAAAAGAAGAAGGGGAGATAAGGATGATAGATTTTCGATAGGAAAGAAGGAGCAAACCATACCAGAGCACCCGCCAACCACCCACTGAAGGAGACAGGTGATCGCTGTTTATGTATCTATGGATAGTGTATTTTTTAAATACTTTTTTTTAATGATACGCAGCATTATGTGACTATAGGAGCATATTTCCCATGAACCAAAATAGACTGTTGTTGACAGAAAAAGTGTTCAAGATATTGAAAGAATTTTTCTGTAACATTTTAGGTACATGTATTGTCCGTAGCTTTCTGAAGCTGGTAACCAACTGACCATTCATTTTAAGCGATTGATTTGAGGAGATTTGATGGGAATAACGATTTGGTCTGTTGCTTCCGTTTTTTATTACTGTAGCAGTACCTGTCTGTGTGTTTACTAGGGCTGCCCATCATTACGAATTTGGCAAAATCGTTCCCGATTTTTATGAAAATAGTATCGTAATACCACTTATTTAGATTTTTAAAATGTCGATGTGTTTTGGTGTAGGATCAGGATTAAAAGCTTATGACATATTCTGGAGTTCCAAAGGTTTCTTTTGCTTTTGCAAGCAGTAACCCACCCCCTTTCCTGTAACCCCTTTTTTTCTTAACTGGACAATGAGGAGCCCGGCGAGATCTCTTTTTACCTCATGCCTTTTTTTGCATTACATTTATACTCAACTGCAACCCCGTCCTTGACACCTCAGGGAAGAAGACTTCCTGTAGCCATATTACAAATTTTAAAGCCAGATTACTAATTTTTAAATTTGTTGATCACTAAAACATATGCTGGTGTGTGGGCAGTCCTGGTTTAGCGTTGCTGTTTTGCCAGATTTAAGCTTCTGTTGAGTCTACATGTCCATGTTCATGTTAATCACAGTACGCACAACAGTGGTTGTCCAGCCGGTAGCTGGCTTGCTTCATTACCCGTTTTTGTCACTTTGAACTTGTATAAATGACGATAGTGGGTGGTTGGCGGGTGCTCTGGTGGTGGTTTGCTCCTTCTTTCCAATCAAACATCTGTCGTCCTTATCTCCCCTCCTTCTTTTTTGTGTATGTATGTTACTCTCTTGTAACACGTAATCTATTCTTTGGCACTTATATCACCTTATTGTGTTGCAAGTGCGGTAATAAAATTCTTACTAAAACTAAACTGAACGATGATAAGCTGAGTGGCAAGGACCTTCTGTGCTTTATCTCTGACGAAGTTCCTGTGCTTCTCTCAACAGAGCCGTTGTTTCTGTTGAGCCTTTATCTGTGTTGTTATTGTCATGTTTTGCTTCCTTGTGCTTATACAAGCCAGCAGTGTCCTCATTTCAGTCCAGATAAGAAGCGCAGGTGGTAGGAGGGCGGCACTTGTAGGTCCTACTTCTTTTCTTTCCCTCTGTTGTTTCTGTCTGTCTGTCTGTCTGTCTGTTTGTCTTACTATTTCCCACTGCTAAAGGACCATTAGTGTGTGGATGTGCTCCTCTTTACTCAAACAAATAAACAAGCGAGATAAGAACCCGTCAATTTCAACAGAAAAACAGACATTGAATGTCCTGGCAACAGCCAAAACATGCGGAGCAAGCCGACGGCGTGATTTCTCTAATGTGGAGTTAGACCTACCATTTTTCTTGACCCGGTGACAGAGATCAAATGTCATTGCAGTTTTTGATAAACAAATACCTGAACTTTTAAAGTTTTTAATCTTAGTGCTGTAATAATAACCTGTCCCTGTGGTTTTATGCACCCTCATAATTTAGTGAAATTTGATCTTTTTTTCCCAAATTTTTGATTATTTTCCTTTGATAAAATTAACACAATCGCATAATTTCACATTTTTGGGATCAGTTTGCATAATTTCAGAATTTTTTTTGCATAAAACGACGGGGACAGAATAATTAATTAAACCTCAAAATGTTATTTTTATAATTTGACCTAGTTTTTAGACTGCTTAGTATTATTCACAGGAAAATAAATGCGAAAAGACACAAAAGACTAGATTTTATATACAATCGAAAAATGGTACCTCATTTTCAAAATCTCCTGTATATTTTTAAGATTTTTGCTTTTCTAAATTTCAGGGTCTGCCGATGCTGCGGTGGAGGGTGTGCTGAACCAGCTCAATGCCACAGCCTACATCGATGAGGCCAAATCTGTAGCGCGGGGTGAGAGATATTTGAGGGTCGCTATTGGAGAATTTTCTTACGGACTTAGAACACCCAGAGTTTTTGCTTCTGTGTGTGTGCGTGAGTGCAAGCATGAGTGCGTGCGTGCTTGAGTTGTATATATGTGAGGCAAACAGACAGTGTTTTGAAAATTTTGAGATTTAATATGGGGATGTTGGACATATGTTGTCAGTATAAGATTGAGGTCTTATGTTCTCATGATACTTTATGATAGTTACTTGTATGTATTCTTTTCAGAGGCAAATAAGACGAAGGATGCCCTGGATGAGGTAGCTCAAAACCTTGCAGGTTTAAAAGATGAAAGCGATGAACTGAAAAACAACCTGACGGACATTAAAAATGATATTTCTGCTATTTGTGGTACTAGTGGCTGTTCTGGTTTTGATGCGAATGATTATAACACAGACGCCAACTTTTCTTCGGTAAGTCGTTAAGTCTTTCCTTTTCTCTCTTTTTTTTCTTCTTTTTTTCTTTTTTGTTTTGTTTTGGAGACCTTTTGTCCTTGTTTATTGAATGAGTGAATGCCTTCTTATTGGGTGATATTGTATTGTGCACATTTGTAGTGGTGTAGGTCTGTTCTGTTCGTTATGACTTTTTGCATTTGTTGTGGTGTAGGTCTGTTCTGTTCATTATGACTTTTTGCATTTGTAGTGGTGTACGTTTGTTCTGTTCGTTATGATTTTAGTGAAAGGGTTTGTGAAGATTTGGAGGCAAGTGTGATAGTGAACTTGCGGCGTGGACAGGAAAATTTTTTCTCCCAAACTCAGGCGCTCGCAAAAAATGTGAAAAACGAAGGTACCTGACGAGGCTCTCCGTCATACAGGGCCCCTATGATCCTCTTGGATTATAGGATCAGTGACGGTGACGGTGATAATGAACTTGAAAGCATGTGTTCAACAAGCTTGCAAGGAAAACAAGAAATATGTATCGACAATCGTCAGAATCCCTCCACAAGCGCCTAAGTCAATTTAAAAAAAAAGTTTTTGAGAAAAATTAATAAAAGTAAAAAGGGGGGGGGGGGGGGGCAAATCAGAACCAAGACTTGGGCACTGGTCATTTTTCAATTAATAACTCGGAAGGAATTAAAGAAACTGAATGAAACTGTATTGTAATTGGCCCTCTGATGTCTTCATTGGAATAACAACTTTATCTTGAAGCCCCTAGAAATTGATTTGGGAGATTGTGGAATGATTGTGCATGCCGTGGTAGAGACTTCCGATTCGTGCGACAATATGGTGAAAACAAACATTAAATAGAAATTCCAAGATTATTTGATGGGTACAGTGGTGAAAAATCAGTTTTTTGCTTCTCCTGTAAAATTTTAAAAACCGAGTTACAATAGTTGTGCTCCTACCCCGCAATATATACTGTGCAGGACCATGGCTAGCACAAAGTGCGAGTACAATTTAGACAGCGAGAGATCTTGTCAGTATGTTAGTGTTAGAATTTTAGTTCCTGTAATAAAATGGTAGCTTACATTGTATGTATCCTAGGAAGTTGAGATTGTTGCAGAAGGCTATCAGGTCTGCTGGTGTGATAATTTAGATTGTGAAGTGCATAGATCTTGCTGTTGATTGAAAATTTGTGCTTTACAAATGCTATTTATTATTATTATTATTATTGTTTTTATTATGATTATTTTGATGGTTATAATAATTATTATTACATAAAGTGTCATTGTTATAGGTACACTCAATAACCTGTACAAACGACAACCTCCCACTCTCCCCCTCCAGCAGTTTTTCTGTATTATAATGACATTGTCCAATGAGTCGACCTGTCTAAGACTATCACTTCTCTCCTCAACAATGGGTGACGGCCTTGGACAGATTTGACTGTACTTGGTCTCTGATATATTTGTGCTGTATGGGAAAATGTTGCGGTGACTCGTATTGGAAATGTTTCTTTAAGAAGTATTTCTCTCATCTTTGACAGTTGGGTGAACTGCAGAGCCAGGCTGCGAAGGTCGCTCAAGCCCTGGACATGAACCGATATATTTTACAGGTGAGTTAAATGCTGAGAAGTCGCAAAGTTGAATTACAGTACATAGTCTTGTACTGCTTAGATAAAAAAACAACTTCAGTGACTTCAGAATAATAGTCTAAGCCAACTTATTGGCAGCCTGTTCGTTCTGAATTTCCATTTTACCGTCTTAATTGCGGAGGGTCATACAGTGTTTGCAACACTTCAGTACTTAATTCACACAGACCTGTAGATGCTACAGTTTTCTATTAACTCATTAAAGCCTGGCTTGATCTGTTGAAACTGAAATTGTGCAGTGTCCCGGAAAAAATCAGCTCTCATATCATATTTTTCAGCAGAAGAAAATTTTCAGGAGATATCAATAAATTTTGATCAAAATGGAAAATCAAAAAGAACACAAGTTTGTCTTGATTCCAAATGCTTTGGGACACACTATCTATTTTATGCTGTAGATCTGAATTTTAATATTTACTATAAATATGTATTTGGCATGCTAAAACTTCCTTTTAAAGTAATACAAATGTTGTTCTGAAGAATGTTCTAGGGAAATTAGAGAGATCATTACTGCAGATGAATAATTTGAATGCATAAGGAGGGTTAATTTCTTCCGATGGTTTATGCAAATTTTGAAGTTTTGTTCTCTTTTAAGTAATATGTTTTTCTTTGGGGTTTTTTTGAAGTTTCATTTTGTTAATAGTTAGTGAATTAAGCTTTATTTGGACCTCTACCAAAAATTTTTTAACAGTTTCACTTTGGTGCAAGTGGGTAAATGTTGATGGCATATTTTGTGTTGGTATTTATACTTCAAGTGAATACTGATTGGGCACATTTTTCTGGGTAATTTGTGAATATTAATTGCGTAGATTTCATTTGGTACTTTGATCATTTATGGGTATGTTGATGGTGTAATTTATTCTTCGTACATTTGAGAGTATGTCGATTGCTTACCATGTGGTTTTTTGATTGTGGGTAGGTTAACGTGTAGTGTGCTTGCTATGTATACATTTCTTTTAGTGCACAGTTATGAAAGTTGATTATCAATTATGTTCATTTCCTTTTGCGCGCCTGTGTGAATCCAGGTTGTGCATACAATTAGAGTAAAACAAAACATAGAGTGGAGTCCTCGTAAACGTGAACACGATTCATCTGAAAACAGTGGTGAACCGGAAAAAAAAAATCAAATCTCCCTTTTCCCCCCCCCCTGATATTTCAGTAGCCTGTTTACGCGGAAAACTCCGCTATACCTCAGAAAAACCAGCGGTCCTGCAGATTTCACTTTAAGTGGGCTCAATTGTGTTTCTTTTGAACACATTTCCTTCAGTATGCATCTGTGAACGCTTATTGTGTTCTTTCATTTGGTGTGCACACTTACCTGAACATTTGTTATCTTAGCCTCTATATACACAAAGTTGTGACATGTGTACACATGTTTTCGTTATCGTAAAATTAAAGAAATATACGAGCAAACTGATTCACGAGTTCTGTTTTTTTTCTTTTTTTAGGCTGAGGCGGCAATGGCTGATGCAAAGGATCAAGCACGTGCCCAAGTGGTGACACAGACAGATGGTAGGTTATGTGTGTTACATCGTCTCAAAATGAGGCTCGTGGTCAATTTAGGATTTTGCAATAGGGTGCAGGGAAATTCTTTTAATAATTTGGAAAAAAGTGAAAAGAACATTTTTAAATTTAATACGGATATTGAGATATTCACTGATTGCCAATGTGCTCAAAGAAAAAGCCAGGGGGGTAATGTTTCAGGCTGCTACTTACTAGCTGTTTAATTTGTATCTACAAGTGGTGTTACGCTCAGAACTTATTCTTGTGTGGGATAGAGCGCTTTATAAACGCTATGTATTAGTATTTTCTATTATTATTAATTATTACTATTACTATTATTTTGTCATTATTATTATTATTATTATTATTATTATTATTATTATTATTATTATTACTATTATTATTATTATTATTGTATTCTAGTTACTGGTTTCTTGGCAAATTTTTCAGCACACAAAGAAAGCAATTAAGTTTAAATGATGAGAAGAAGAAATAAAAGTAATCCCCGCCGTAGATCTACTGTCGTGCGATTTAGATTGCATGCAGACTTCTGATTTTTATTGAGGCCCTGCAGGTCATTTTTGGCTATAAGTTTGAATCTAATATAAAGAAAAAAAAGAGTTGAATGAGTTCTTCCGGTAACTCGGTTAGAGCATAATTTTTAAATGTGTTGTCGAAGGGTCTCACAATGTGCATTTTCTGTCCTTTGATTCGTCAGTTAAGTTGATGATAACTCTGCATTGTGCAGCGCTAAGAGCCGTCTTCGAGTGGGTGGTTGGCGGGTGCTCTGGTGTGGTTTGCTCCTTCTTTCTTATCAAACATCTGTTGTCATTATCTCCCCTTCTTCTTTTTTATGTTTGTTACTCTCTGTAACACCTCTAATCTTCTGGCGCTCATATGACGTTATGCAGTCGCGAGTGCCGTAAAACCTACTAAAACTAAAGTAAAAGCCTTCTTGGGGTTAGGTGCTATGTAAAGTCAAAGGTCATTGTTGGAGTGCAACATCATACAGTAGATGGATAACGCCTAGAAGGAAAGAAATAAAGAAAGAAAAAAAAAGAAACAAAGAAGGAAAGAAAGAATTATATTTTACGTAGGTCTAAATGTCTGTCAGATGTTTCCCCTTGGCATGGTAGAGGAGTCAAAGTTGACTATTTTCATATTTTCATTTACCTTATTGTATGTTACCCTCAGTCTCTCTATGTTCCAGATTTTTTTTTTTCTGCAGTTTTGTGGTTGGTAGGGTGGGTGCTCTGCTGTGGTTTGCTTCTTCTTTCCTAATAAATATCTATCATCCTCATCTCTTCTTCTTTTCTTTGTGTGTTACTCTCTTGCAACACTTCAACTAATCTTCAGCACTTTTGTGACCGCGGGTGGTTGGCGTGTGCTCTGGTGCAGTTTGGTCCTTCTTTCCTATCAAACGTCTATCGTCGGTTGGCGGGTGCTCTGGTGTGGTTTGCTTCTTTACTATCAAACATCTACATTTTTATGTTTGTTACTCTTGTAACACCTCTAATCTTCTAGCCCTCATATCACCTTATTCAGTTGCGAGCGCCGTAAAACCTCTACTCGGGGATGTAAATCTTCTGGCTTTTGCCGTTTTTTCCGGCCGACTTGCCATTTGGGCCCCAGCTTTTAACTTAAGTCTGCTATAAACAGTACTTCTTATATATACTAAATAGAGATTATTTGGGGGCTCTCGTGGCCTAGAGGTTAAGGTGTTGGCCTCTCATTCAAAGGCCCCGGGTTCGAATCCGGGTAGCGACCGAAAAATTTTCTTCTCTTAAATTGTCTCTTTTCACCTCCTTTCCTGCTCTCTAGCAATATTCTGTTGTCTGCTTTCATTTCCACTTTCTGCCCCCACCCCCTCACCTCCTTTGCCCCTTCCTCTGGGCTCCTGGCTCTTTCCGCAGCCTTTCTACTGCTACTCCTTGGCTCCTCCTTACTGCTGTCTTTCTGCCACACCCCTGATCTTCTGGTAGGAAAGATCTACACCTAGCCTTCTCGGACAAGGGCGAAAAATCTCGGAGGGCCCGTGTGCAAGTTGCGCACGTTAAAGATCCCTTGGTGGTCTAAAATCGATAAGAGTAGGCTTCGGCCGCCACCCGGGCAAAATTCAAAATTTCCTACCAACTGAAAATATTAGGTGTGTCCCGCGCGCTCATATGACCTATGCAGTTGCGAGCACCGTAAAACACTTTACAAAAACAAAAACAAGAGATTATTTGTTGGAATAGAGGGAACGAAATAAATGTAATTTAGTCTCCCTGTTTTCTTATTTCTGTCAATGCACTTTTTTTTAAGAAACCTGTTTACATCCCTATCTACTAAAACTAAAAACATCGTCTTTATCTCCCCTCCTTCTCTTTTTGTGTTTGTTACTCCTCTTGTAGCACCTCTTATCTTCGGCAGTTATATGACCTTATTGTGTTGCAAGTGCCGTAAAACTCTTACTAAAAACTAAAAAAACCTTTTATGACCTAGTTCGCTACCATAGAATTAAAAAGTTCTTTCTGACATTTTTGGCCGTTTTGAGTGACTATTACCATAAGGTCAGAAACTTCCTTTCTGCTCATCAAAATCGTAAGATTATTTGGAGTCGTTTTTAAGATATTCAAAGGATTGCATTCGAAACAGCTTGAAATGTTGTGAAACTAAAACTTTTTTTGGGTCAAATTTCTCAAAACTAGTTACTGAGCAGATAGAACTTTGTAATTCTGGGGTAGCGATTTGTGTTGCAAGCGCTGTGGAACTACTAAAACTAAATAAACTAAAGTCGATCCCTCTGTTTCCTTTCCCGATTGTCTTTTATTTGTCTTCATTTTCCTCTCCCTCCCCCTCCCAGATGCTGCCAAGGCTGTAAAAGATGTCCGTGTAACCATCGTGGACAAGCTGGCAGAGCTTGAAAAGTTCAAGGATGATGCTGTGAGTTTGTGTGATGATGAAGGAAGCGAAGAAACAGAATTATGCACTGCTGCTTAACTCTTTAAAATGTGGAATTATTTTCCTCGTTTTGACAGATTTTTTTCAAGAACTCGTGAAACACGTAACGGGAGATACACGCAAAATGTTCGTAAAATGGCTAAAACTGTGCCAAAGTGAAAGAGGAAGTGGTTTATGCATTTATCAAATACTTCCGAGTTAAGGTAAATCTATTCGCATTTGTAAGAGATTGCATTAGCAGTAATGCTTCATGCACCCTGCGATCTGACCGGACCCTGGGACTGTCCACTCGGGGGCCGGCAAATTTCACTGGATGCTCCCGTCGTCCCCTTGGGGTTATAGAGTTAATTTCACATTTGATTTTGTTTTTGAAAAACGCCTACTGTTGGTAGTTTTCGCTTAAACATTTGTCATGGGTGTTTGGTGGGTGCTCTGGTGTGGTTTGCTCCTTCTTGACTATCAGACATGTATCATCCTCATCTCTTCTCTTTCTTTCTTTCTTTTTTTTGTGTTTATAATTCTCTTGTCACACATCTAATCTTTGGCACTTATACGACCTAATTGGGTTGTAAGTGCTGTAAAACACATGCTAAAAAAACCCATAAATCAAGTTTGATTTCATGCCATGCTAATTTAAACCCTATTTTAGTTTTGTGAAGCTATTTGTACATTCCTCTTTTAAGCTCAAAACTGTACAATTAACGTTGGTTGTGCACATTTATTGCGTGCCCACACAGAAAGATTCGTAGCGATTTTTCTATCATTAATTTACGTTTGAAAATGTTCACTGTGCATTTGCTTTGCGTTTTCTTTAATGCATTGATTGGAATCCTTTCTTAATTTTTTAGAAAATTTCTTCATAATTACATTGTTTTTGTAGTGTTTACTTAGTACCCAGAAAGTCTTTGTTCAGTTTTTTAAAGGTTGTTTTTCTGTCTTAAGATTTGAAAGTCAACACTGGACTGTTCACAATGAAAGAAAGGAATTTTTGTCTCTAGAGAAGTTGCACATGATGAAATATCCAAATGAAAAATGCAACCCTGTCTTAGTACACTGTAAAATATCTAAATGAGAAGTGCAACTGTGTTCTCAACATTTTCAGTTATTTGATTGACATTTTTCTGTTCTTGTACTCTTCAGCTCAATTTTCTACCAGAGACATATCGAAACTTGGATGATGCAAACGAAGATGCGCGGGAATACAGCAAATATGTGTAAGTGGCAAATACTACTTCTTAAAATTGAAAGACATGAGTAACAATTAAGGGTGTGTTGTTACTGATTTACGTCACTATGTTGAAATACAAATACATTAGAATTTTAAGTTTCTGTTCATGGGTGGTTGGTCGGTGCTCTGGTGTTATTTTCTCCTTTTCTGTTGTACATCTGTTGTCCTTATCTCTTCTCCTTAAAACCTACAGGGAGAGGAGAAGCCGTTCTGTGTCGGATGCGACACAGATTTTACCATTAGACACATTTTAACAGAATGTCTAGACTTTGGAGAGATCCGAAGGAAATATTATAAATGCAAGAAATTGCAGGATATTTTCTCCGTCGTTGTTCCCAGCAGAATTTTAAATTTTATAAAGGCCATTGGCCTTTATGGCGAGTTGTAAAGTGAATCTGATATTATTTAAAATTTTTAATGTTACTTAAAAGTTGTTTTAGATCACAAATGTATTTACACCGAATTTGAATATTTTAAACTTTTTAGCATTTTAAAGTAAATTAGTTACCAGTCGTGAAGTGAACTTTCGCAGAGGTGAACAACTTGTGTTTCGCGCGCTCATATGACCTTAGCAGTTGCGAGCGCCGTAAAACCTTATACTACTACTCTCCTTAAAAAATTTTCTATGTTACTCTCTAGTGAAACTTCTAATCTTCGGTACTTGTATATGGCAAGTACCGCAAAACTCTTAGCAAAACTAAATTAAAACTAAAGTGTTTGTTCATACTTAATTTATGTATGTTTTGGGTGTAGTCTTCCTTATGTGAAAATGCTGTTGTCAAATGTATTGGTTAGATTCTCGGCTGTCAAACACAGGAGACCCCCAAGTTCAATTCCGTGTGGGGAGAAATTTTTTTGAGTGTCTCAGCTTCTCTGCTAGGACATTGTGTACCTCTTAGCCTATATGGGCCTGACAAGTAAAGTCGAAGGCTGCATCTTAAATGATCTATATTAGATCTATGTGAATGGAGGCATACAAATGACACATTTAAATTTTGAAAAAGAAAATTTTTGAAGAAAGTGTATATTCGGAATGTTTAGGTTCTGAAAGAAATCATGTATTCACTTGTTAGTGTAGATTTGTCTCCATCACTTTAGGGTCATTAAAATAATTAAATTAAAATTTGTATATTGTACGCATGAGTGGAGAAGAGAAACCATGACTTTCTGCTAGCGTCTATTCTCCTTCACGACAGAGACGAAAATAAAATAAAACTAGCTTTTCATCCAATAGCAAAATGAAAAATGAAAAAGTTGATACAATCAGAAACATTTTTTTTTGGTGCAAAACTAAATCTTTGATTCAAAATTCTTTTTTCTTGTAATAAGAAGTATGGGCAGGGCTTATTTTTCATGGTAAGATTTATTCATCATGGAAAGCTGCTTAGATATTATATTTCCTGTCAGAGACTTTTTACAACTGTGATTCTCTCTTTTTCTTTTCTTTTTACTTTTCTTTTTTACTTTCTTTGATGAAGTTGCTTCGACCTTTCCACTGATATGTGTCCTGACATGCAAGTGACCTAATTTCCACCAGCTGTCACTTTGATCAGGAAAAAGAGATCTGGATCTTAGCTTTGTTATTTGATTCTTGTTGCGATGCAGTTGTTGCTGCCTGTTTGTTGAACTCAGATATTGGTTACAGTGCTTGCTTTTTAACAACAACAACAAAAGAATTGATGATGTAATAACTTTGTTTTTTCACGGTGTGCCTGTGATATAAACATTTTCCATCTTTTCAAATTCATTGTGATCACAATAATTGTTTCTTTTTTTAAAACTTGTTTCTTGAACGATAGATTTTACGGCGGCATCGGCATCTGTTGTGCTTACCTGCTGATTGTGGTCCTGTACTACGTGGGAATTATCTACGGGCTGTGTGGAGAGCGGCCAGGGCACGATGCCCCGTGCTGTCACACTGGAGTCGGCGCAAACTTTCTCATGGCGTGAGTAGTAATTGTGTCACGAGCTGTCCAGCTGTCGGTGCATCATCATCATCATTATCATCATCATTGTATAAAGAAGGTATTAAAACAGTTAAGACCTTGTTGTATTTCCCAAAAAAAATATTTTTCATCATTATCATCATCATCATTGCCTTTTTCACCCAAGAGGATCAGGATATAGGCCACGAACAAACATTTTCCTCCCTTCCCCATCCCGGGCTAGTCATTTGATGTCACTCCGTGTCTTCCCACTTTTCTGTACACACCCTGGAATGTGCAGCCTGTTTCTGTATCTCTTCATCTCTTGTGCCACTTTAGAACTCTTTGCTTTCGGTGCAATGATGTTTTACACTTCTGTCGGCTTGTTCCCTTTTATGAGGGCATGGTCCCTTTTATGAGTGGTTCTGTTATACTGTGTCCTATGGGTGGCTGGTGAGTGCTTACTTATTCTTTTCATGCTTCTATTATTGTTGTGTTTTTTGGTTTTGATTAAATAAGGCTCACCACATAAAAATTCACGAAGATACAGATCTGACAAAGTCATGTTTTTCAGGGATGATGTAAACAGGAAGTTGTTGATTTATTTATTAATGTGCCAGGGACTGGTCGAGAATGGTGGTTACAATATTTGCCAGTTTGGCCGGACAACACGAACATATAACAATTATCCTTATGAGTTGCTTGTAAAATGTGACAGTCATTGTATTGAATCTATTTTTTGTGTTGTGGCTGGGTTTGTGACAGCTGTTTTTGAAAACTCTGCAAAGAGTTGTGCTATTAATATTATTGCTGTTTTTTATTTCTTGGGGAAAAAATGATTTATTTAATTTTTTTCTTTTATGTCTTTGTAAAGGTTGTTTGTTTCATTTTAGCCATGAGTTGTTCATATTAAACTATGTTATTCATTTATTAACAAAGTCAGGTTACTGACTAATGTCACAGTGAATTATATAACTGTCTGTGATGCGCTGATGGTTCTTGAACTTAAGCTGTTGACCTCAAAATCATTGTCAGCACACTGTGTAATGACCTGGTTTTGAAATCGTTGTTGGTGTTATGTGAAATGTTTTTGTTTTTTAAAATTAAAACAAAAATTTGTTGTTTTTTTTCTTCGTCAGGGGTGTTGGCTTCACCTTCATTTTCTCCTGGCTGCTCATGCTGCTCTGTTTAATACTCTTTGCCACCGGCGGTCCGGCCTACACTGAAGTGTGCAGATATTTTGTTGATCACAACCCTGAGGATGTGCGGGTAATTAAATCAGTTTAGAATTCTTTCTTTCTTTTTTTTGGACAAGCCCGCCTAATTTCAGCTCGAATGGCAGTTTCTTTTTCATCAACTTTACAAGCCTAACTCATTCTTGCCGGAACGGCGCAGTGTGTGTTGATAGTGTAGCTCCTGTTTGCCCCATTAACTATGCAGACCTGTCTTTACTTTAGAATGACCAAGTTCTATCAGACATTTTTGGCCGTTTTGAGTTATTATGACCATGACATGAGGTCAGAAACCAAATGTTCTATCTGGTCTATCAAAGTTGTAAGATTATTCGCAGTCATTATCAAGCTATTCAAAGATTTACATTTGGAAAAGCCTATAATGTGAAACTCAAAAGTTTCAACATCAAATTTCTCAAAACAAGGTACTGAGCTGATAACACTTTGTAATTCTAAGGTCGATGTGTTAATTGATCGATAGCATATACTAGTTTCACACCACAATGCCCAGTACTAGGTTTTAATACAGTACATTATTTCTGTAACAAATCAAGGGAATGTGGTTTGCTCCTTTTTTCCTATCGAACATCTACAGTCTTTATCTCCTCTCCTTTTTTGTGTTTGTTACTCCCTTGTAACACCTCTAATCTTCGGCACTTACATGGCCTTATTGTGTTGCAATTGCAGTAAAACTCTTACGAAAAAAAAAATTAATTAAAGGAAGCTGTTGTAATATTCCACTGTTTGAAACATGAGTTTGTGGGGAGTTAAAAAAAAAAAAAAAAATAATGGAGTATCTCAGCCTGGACGTTGTATCCCTCTCAGCCTGGACGTTATATCCCTCTCTGCCTGGGTAGCATAAACAGTTTTTCTGCGCTCTTTTGGTTTAGCCCTGACAGAGATGGGTGTTGTGTTACAGGTTCCGTCTCTTCATTAATCTTGGTGTGTTAACAAAGAAAGTGGCTTCAAACCCACCCAATATCATCACTGAGTTAGACGGTGGGTGGGTGGCGGGCACTCTGGTGTGGTTAGCTCCTTCTTTCATATCCAACATCTATCGTCCTAATCTCTCCTCGTTCTTTTTTTGCGTTTGTTACTCTTTTGTAACATCTGTAATCCTCAGCACTTGTATCATCTAGTTGTGTTACAAGTGCTGGCTTTAAAAGGCTTACTCAAGCTAAGACCGAGTCAGGCGAAATCCTCTCTTGCTGTGCACACAGTGTTACGTCAGCTGGTATGAGATTTTGGGAGTTCTGAGCAAGTGACCAGGGTTCGATTCCTAGCATGGATCTTTCATTACTCTTTAGGTTGTTGGAAGTCTTTTTTATGGCTCTCCCTCCCATCAAGTAGGAGGTGGACGTTAACTGCATTAATATAATTCATAAGTCCTGTCAGTTTTAGATCAGAGTCAATTTTGAAGAAACTTACTCTTTTTTTCCTTAATACTTGCTCTTCGTTTACAGTGAACTAGTTGAAATATTTTGTGAAAATTTATGTGTATTCTTTTATTAAATACTAAAAGTTCTTTTGCTGTTACTGTAAGAAAGAGGCAGGACCTCTGAATAGTTTTGTGTGTGTTTCCATCCAATAATATGGAGTCAAGTGACTGCAAAGCATTGATTTCTCTCAAAGCAATTCAATCGAAGTACACCCCCCCCCTCATTTGTCTTGTTGTAGGTGGAAGTTAATTATTTGAATGAATAATTCATAAGTCCTGCCACATTAAGAAGATCAAATTTAATTTTGTAGAGAGAGTCATTCTTTTGTCCTCAGTACTTTTGTCTCATATACAGGCCTGTGTGTGCTGAATTAACAAAATTTAAAAAATTGGGACCAGGATGTGCCCTTGTCCAGCATGAATCCAATTGACTCGCCCTTTATTTGAAACCACTAGTATTTATAGCTGTTTGCTCTTGCATCCCACAGTTCTTGGATGAGCCTCTGAAGAACGGGTTTGACTTCCGGTCTTGGTACGACAAGTTCCCTGAGGACTTCTCTGTGTCTGGAACATTGCAGTAAGTCCGAGGTTTTATACCGGCGTCTGTGCTGTAGCGGTTAGGTGCTGCTCTGCTGTCACACGTAGTGCACCTGAGTTGGATTCCCGTGTTGGGAGAAATTTGTTACAGAGTATCTCCCGTCTTTTTACTGAAATGTTGTATCCGTCTCTGCCCGGGTTGACCGTGACAGGCATGGTCAGAAGCCTGCCTCCTAAATGATCTAAATTGTGTTGATGGAGGCGTTAAAAAAACAAAAAACCCAACATTTAAACAAAATTAAGTTTTAGAGATTTTACTTCAAGGGTCGCTCAGACTAGGGGCAGGTTATTCCACAGCATGGTACAGTATAATCCTTATATCGACATGCTTTGGGAAGTGGATTTGATGTCGATATATAAAAATTTCGATAAATGAAAATATAAAGCCAAAGACGAAAAAACAAGCCGAGGTCAGCACTACTTTTTAAAGCTGTTTTCTTCTCTTGATTCTTACACAACTACACAGTGAAACTAACTAGTGGTAGATGGGAGGGGGGGGTGTGTAGGGGGTGGAGTTGCGGTACCAAAGACCGAGCAACGCGAGACGCATACTACACACCAGCGCAAACTTTGTTGTAGCATCCTTGCAAAGCATGTTTATCTCCGCTTGCTGGGGAAAATGGAAAGGCGAGGCACTGACTCTCAGGCCCACTGACTCACTGACCGTTGCACTTGCCAGCGACAGACTGAGAATGGGATGGGGAAGGGGAGTGAGCGATCGTGAGTGGGGGTAGGGAGGTGATGCTCAGTGCGCGAGACGCTCACGTCTGTGAGGTGCTGTACTGTGTTGGAGACTACACTGTGTAGGCCCTACATGACCTACTAAAGCCTGGTGTGTCAAATAGGCTACTTGGCGGGTATGTGGACTTGATGAAAAACTAATGCGTTGACTGTTAGCATGGCTTTCCCCCCTATTTATGTTCGTGGGCTTCGCCAGGTACTCAGGAAGCATGTCGATAAACCGGAGAGGGCCGAAAAAAAGTCGATATAAGAGAAATTGTTTAGTGAAGATATTGAAGGAAAAATTTCGTAATTGGAAAATCAAAATGTCGATACATCGGCTGTTGGTACAAGTGGATTTTACTGTATTTCATGACAGCCCTAGAGTCCCTTGATCATTAGCAACTGCAATCATATAGTTTTTCTAAGACTGTGGGACGGGTGGTTGGAGGGTGCCACTGGTAGGTCCTACTACTTTACTTCCCCTTCATTGATTCTGTCTATCTGTCTTACTTTTTCCCCAGCAGTAATTGTCCAATATTGTGTCGATATGCTTCTCTTTACTCAAGCAGACTCAAAACAAACAAAATAAGACCACAGGCCCTTAGTAGAGAAGCTACTTTTTGCCAAAATGCTGAATTCTCTGTGCTATAGGATTGTCAAACATTTTTTTTCCGAATGACTGTTGTACCTTGGGCTAATACATTTTTGTTTCCTTATTTTTCGTACACTTAAGACACTCATGTAGGATATTGGATTGTTTGTTGCTTCTACTAGTTCGTCAGAGCAAGCTTTATTGGTATGGGAAGCATGATGTTATTTTTTACTATTATCTTACAGTCTTGGTAGGCGGCTGTCGACATTTTGGAGTGGTCTTCTCTTTTTACATTGTTACTATGTTTACTGAATGTGTTTCAGGATGTGTTTACATTCTCAAACATCTGTCTGTTCACTGAGTGTGTCAGGATGTGTATACTCACTCAAACAAATATCTCTCTGTTTACTGAACATGTTTCAGGATGTGTTTACTCACTCAGACAAACATCTACCCCCCGGGGCAGTGCCACTGACTGCATGTAGTGTCTTTAGGCCATTCCCAAAGGGGGGACATATCTCGTTCAAGCACAGTAAAATTGTAAATGGGCTGATTCTTCATGTCATGCTCTTAATGTGCCTGATCTACAACAGGGAACTGCTGCTTTTTCTTTCCTAATTCTTTTTATTGTCATTTTCCTCTACTTCTTTTGTATGTTTGTCTCACTCTTGTGACCTGCTATTTCTGGGGTGCCTTGATAGTCAAAGCAAACCTTGTGCTGTTGAAGCTAGAGAGGTGAGCAGAGTAAGTCTGGTTCCCTGTAAAGACTTCTCTGTTGACACCCACCCCTTGGCGCTCATATGACCTGATGCAGTTGCGAGCGCCATAAAACCGTCTACTAAAAAAAACCCGCGAACAAACATCTCTGTTTACGTATTGTTTCAGGATGTGTTTACTCTCTCAAACATCTCTCTGTTTCCTAAATGTTTTTCAGGATGTGCCAAAACAACGCGTCACTTTACACAGCTATGCACTTGGACAATGTGGTCAACTTGGATGAGATGTTGAATTTGCAGGTAAGATTTGAATGTCCTTTACTCTTCCATTCCTCCCAGTCCTTTTGAGTTTTTTTTAAAGTAACAGTTTTAAGGCACTTGCATCACAATAAGGTCATATAAGTGCAGAAGATCAAAAGTTTTACAATGGAGTAGCAAACACAAAAAGGAGGAGGAGAGATAAGGACACAGCACATGTTTGATAGGAAAGAAGGAGCAAATCATACCACAACACCCTCCAACCACCCACCAGTCCTTTTGAATAGCCCTAAAGACATGGTTTTTGGGATGCCACTTTTGATGCATTCCCCAGAATTCTAGAAATAAAGAATTTTTTCTTGATGATTTTTTTTTTCTTATACAAGTTGAACCTTCTCTCATGACCATCTGTCCAAGACAAGTTACTGTGCAACCAATCAGTACCCTTTTTCCTCCTTTCATTAAAAAAAATAAAAAATTAATGACACCACTGTTCAAGAGGGTCTAGGATGACCGCTTTTCTCCTCGGAAATGGGTGGTTGTCGTGGACAGGTCTAACTGTACAGACAGTCAAAAATTGTTTAAAATGGCTACTCTTGTCGAGGAGAAAAGCGGTTGCCGTTAACAGGTGGACATCTTGGACAGTGTCATTATATTGTAAAATAACCAACAACCCACGGGGGGGTGGGGAGGGTAGGAAGTTGTATGTAAAGTTGATTGTCTTGGAGTCTTGGATAGGTGACTGTTTGATCGGGTTTGGTTGTTTTTTGGTTGTACCTTTCCCCCTTCTTGTGATGTCAGTTTCCATTTTGTTCCTGTGATGGAAGAAGTTGTGGTGGTTTCATTCCATGTGAGTGGCAACCCCGAGGAATGCTTTAATATTACTTACATAGCTACCAGCCAGTACGTAAAAGAGGCATTTTTATACGGTTTTGTTGGTCTGAGTAGGGCTGTTTTTGTCTCGGAAAATATATTTTCTCTGTTTTCTAGTATTGCTTCTCATGGACCTGCCAATGTCAAGGAAATTTTATGAACTTTCAAGACCGGATTTGTAAAAAATAATAGAGCGAAGCCGATTGGTCAATTGTTGTTGTGTCCATTACCATAGTTAGTTATTGAGCAGGAATTTATTGAATGTAGAAAAATGAGATGTTACCGCAGACTCCTTGACATCTCATACAAAGACCACATTTCATATGCTGAGGTACGGAACAGAGTCACAAACGCAGTTGGACAGCATGAAGATCTACTGACCTCAGTGAAGAGACGAAAATTAAAATGGTATGGGGATGTCACAAGATCCACAGGACTTGCCTAAACAGTCCTACAAGGAACCGTACAAGGAAAGAGAAAGAGCGGAAGGCAGAGAAGGGGATGAGAGGACAACATCACAGAGTGGACAGGGAAGACGATGGGTGACAATCTGAGGACAGCAGAGGACAAGGAGAAATGACGAGAACTGGTTTTCAGATGCTGTGGTGCCCCCCATGGTTCCACAACCACGGGATAGAAGAAGAAGAAGAAGAAGAAGAAGAAGAAGAAGAAGAAGAAGAAGAAGAAGATCTGTGTGAAGGGTTTGGAGAGGGGATGCTGGACCAATGTCCGTCATCTTAATCAGCCGTGTGTGGCTAGACTCTGGGGTTTTTTTTTTATTTGAAAAGTTCACAGCTGTGTCCTTATTTTATCTTAGGACCACTGGCTTCCTTGGTGCGGTTTGGAACAAAACTATACCAATTTTTCGGATAAATTTATACTCCTGTTTATACATCTATCTATATTTTACTTTCTTTTTGCATGTCATATTGCACTTTATATATGAATAGTCTTGATACAAGATGCTTTAAGTGGTGTCGGTTGCCTAGTGGTTAGGTAGGCTGCCAGACCCATAATCGTGAGATTGGGGGTTTGGAGGTTAGAGCCTCAGCTTGGTCCAACGTTGTGTCCTTGGTAAAGGCACTCTACACAAGTTTCCCATTTTGGCTCCGTCCTTTTTGGACATGGACGTTAAACTCAGGAGGTCCCGCCTCGTAGATAAGCTATCAGTGTTGATAGAGACGTTAAACCTTTTCCATTACACCATTTTCAAGATGAATTAGACAATATTGCTGGTAGATTTGAGTCTCCGCTCGTGTATTTCTGTGGGGTTGGAGATGTCAGTTGTCACCATTGTGTCTTCCTTTTCTGACACTGTAGGGCAATGTTAACTTGTTGAGGGCAGCAGGGTTGGACAGTTTGTATACTTTTTCTTAGTTTTTGGATTTTTTTCTTTTCTGTACAAGTGAAAAAACTAATTATGTTTTGATCTTAGCGATCAGCATTCCATCTCTGTTTCAAGAGCTGAGAAATTTAAAAATCTCACACACACACCACACACACACACACACTCACACACACACACACTCACACACACACACACACTCTCTCACACACACACACACACGAGTTGCTCCTGCATAAACTAGTTTGCTTCTTGAATCCTGTTCAGATGTATAACATTTGTCCTGTCTGTAACTTTTTAAACTTTTCGTTTCTCAGGAATTAGACGACAAACTGGATGAGCTGAAGAGAACTACAGTTAATGTTGATAACATAACTATCTTGAGCCAGGACTTAAAGGATGACTTACAAAAGTTTGCCGACTCTGGTCTGGACAGTGTCAATTTTGCAGAGTACTTTGTGGAGGTGAGATTTTTGTGCTTATCATCTGTCATTTGAATGTGGATCTTATTATTTCAGCTTGTGATGAATCAGCTGTTAGGAGAGAAGACGTAACTGTAATTGAAGATATTTTATTATGATTTACCACAGGTCTGAAGCCGATGGGCGTGGTACTTAAGACCAAGTGGTTTTCCTGACTATGAGCAGAGTTTTGTTTTTAGTCAGGTTTTTTTTTCCTAATGCTTCCTTTTCAAGCCAAATTAGGTTATGGGACAGAAGCTACAAAGTGCCACGGGTGGATGCACTTTTTTTTTGTCTTGGTAAGAAGCCTCACTCTGTCTCTCTCTCTTTCTGTCTCTCTGTCTTTCTGCCTCTCTCCCTCTTCTCTCTCTTTCTGTGTGTGTGTGTGTATGTGTGTGTGCCTGTGTGTGTGTGTGCGTGTGCGTGTGTGTGTGTGTGTTTGTGTTTGTGTGTGTGTGCGTGTGTGTTTGTGTGTGTGTGTGTGCGCGTTTGTTTGTGTGCATATGTGTGTGTATTCTTGTATATATCCAAACGCACATGCTGTCCTGCTGAGCTCCCAGTGTTCATATTCATGAACCCACGCAATGCGTGCATGAGTTGTATCTAGACTTGGATGAGACCATTTGCTTTTTTTTTTTTCCAACTCCAAGCGAGGCCTGGCTCAATGGACAGTATTGTTAAAGCTATTGCCCTGCAATCCCATGCCATTTAGAAATGTTGATAATATGTTGTGTCATGTCTGATTGAAATTGACAAAGGTGCAGACTTTGGGTAAGCGTTATTATGAAACTGGAAGTGAATGAACTGATGAAGCTGAAAGCAAGAAATTTGCAAAATTGGGTGATTTTTGTTGTTGCTGTTGTTTTTAGTTGTTTTTTGTTGTTGTTTTTATTTTGCTTTTATTTTGTTTTTATTTTGCTGAAGATTTTATGTGGATGGTTGGCGGGTGCTCTGGTGTGGTTTGCTCCTCCTTTCCTATCAAACATCTATAGTCCTTATCTCCCCTCCTTCTATTTTGTGTTTTTTACTCTCTTGTAGCACATCTAATCTTCGGCACTCATATGACCTTATTGTGTTGCAAGTGCCGTAAAACTCTTACTAAAACTAAAGAAGATTTTATGTTCTTTTTTATGACAACAAACATGAACAGCAGTGACACAACAAACTCTTCACGTGCGACGTAAAACATCACAAGATCTGTTGCTACAGCAGACATGGCACAATTGGAATTTATGCTTCTCTCCTTCTTTTACCACCATTTCCTAAAATTTATTAATTCCCACCATAACCACAATGTTGTTGTGAAATCTCTGATGAAAAGTCGGTGCACAGTCAAACCTGCTTCTGTGGCCAGACTGCCAGTTCCTACTTCTCCCTCGCGTTTTTTTCTTCTCTATGTCATTATAACGATGCTGTCGAAAACAGTCGGAGACAGCCACTTTTCTCCTTGACAATGGGTGGTTGCTTTGAACAATTTTCATTGGTTTTTCAACGCCATTATTTTAGTCTTTTGAGTCAAACAGATTGAATTTAAGGATGGGTGGTACCTCGTGAGTTTAGTTATTATAAGGCATGGGACCACAGTGTAGATAAAAGTGTTCAAATTCTTTTCCGAACTGTGGTATATTGGAAAGTTCTTGTGACTTTGCCCCATTCTCTCTGGTATTTGTGGTTGTTTAGAGGTCCTGGGTCTTTATTAGATAAAAATAGAATTGAAAAGAGAAGGGATACTTTTCATTCAACCTCTATAAAAGACTAAATTAATCTAAGTTGGGAACAGTTTTATTATTTTAAAGTGTTTAAAGGTAGTGCTTTCAGGTAGGCATGGTTGTTTTGTTATGTTTCCGGTTAAAATAAAAAGGTCTTTCTATGTGGGGTATTTATGTATGTTCTTCAGCCTCAAGGTGCGGGTTAGCTGGTTTGTTCTAGCATAAGTCTGTCTTTGTGCTTTTGCTAAAATATTACCCGTTGGGACGGGTGGTTGATCGGCACTCGGGTGTTTTGCCCTTTCCTTCTGTTTCTGTGGTTTGCTCCTTCCTTCCTATCAAACGTCTATCGTCCTGATCTCCCCTCTTTTTTTTTTGGTGTTTGTTACTCTCTTGTAGCACCTCTAATCTTCGCCACTTGTGTGACCTTATTGTGTTGCAAGTGCCGTAAAACTCTTACAAAGAAACGAAGCCATAATTCTTACCTTTCCCTCTGTTATTTCTGTGTGTCTTTCTTACTTTTTCATCAGCGCTAAAGGACCATTATTGTGTTAATGTACTTCTCTTAAATCAAACTCATAACCTGTCCATGGGTGACTGAAAGGCAGGTGCTCTGGTTGGTTTCTCCTTCTTTTCTATCCAATATCTATCGTCCTTATCTCTCCTCCTTCTTTTGTGTGTTTGTTACTCTCTTGTAACACCTCTAATCTTCGGCACTTGTGTGACCTAATTATGTTGCAAGTGCCGTAAAACTTACTGAAACAGGTAAAAAAAAACCCAGAACTGGTTCACTTGCGGCAGAGGAGGACTCAAATGGACCACAACTTGACTGCGACCCAGGCTGTGCCATTACATCTGTTCTGACCAATGTTTGTCTTTTTTTTCTTTGTTCTGACAGCTCAACTCGGTGGGTTTTAAGCATGGTCTTTGTTCTGGCTTGATTGTTTTTGTCATCATTGCAAATGTTGAGCATGAGGGAGTGTTGTTTTGTGCTGCACGCTAAGGGTGTTTGGGCCTGTTTCAGAAAAAAAAAAAGAATTAAAGTCTTTTTAATTCGCAGACCACGTATCTATACTGGAACAAAATGATGGAACAATATACTATTTTAACAAGTCTTGTAATTGCTTTGGAATACAACCTGCAGCATAGGGAAATATGCCGTAAAAGTGTGGCTCATGAATTAAAGTGTGTTACAGCACCGAAATGTATATGTGGTTTTTTTATATACTTGTGATAGCATTTTTGTGAGATGTATTCTGACTCTGGAGTATTGAATTGGGTTTGTTTTCGGTTCCACCCTTGCTGTTGGATCTTGAGGGTACTTTTCAGGTTAACAGGTGGTTGGAGGACGCCACCGGATGTTTTTTTAGGGAGGAAAAAAAACGTGTGTGGTCTTGAGCAATTAAATTGTAGTGCGTTCGTGCATGCATGGGTGTGTGCATGCATGTGTGTGTGTGGGGGTGGGGTGGGGGTGGGGGTGTGTGGGGGAGTGGGGGTTATTCAACCGTGTCTAAGGTCTTGAAAGATAAAGGTGGAACCGGAAATCGAAATAATGACAGTTGACAGTAGCAGTACGTGGTGTGTGTCTTAAAGTGACTATAGTGAATGATAACATAATCCTACACGTCCGTTCTTGTCTCTTGGGGCTGTGGTTTGCTCTGTCTCTCTGGGTATGTTTGACGTGTGCATCTGTACGATTGTCTGGACGTATGTGATAGCAATCCGTATCGGCTTTGTGGTGAATGAGGGTCCTATGGAAAGCTGTCATTTCAAAGTAGTGGCTGTGTTTTGGCTTTCATGTCTGTTGGCTTTCATGTGTATGTTGCATTGATAGTTCTTGAGTACTGGTCTGCATAGTCTTAGCTTTGGTAATAAGTGAACACTTCTATCTGACATCCACCCATATCACTCTCCTCATTCTTTTCTTTACCCCC
>NW_004797439.1:431973-434428 GCF_000002075.1 Aplysia californica
ACACACACACACACACACACACACACACACACACATCTACTTGCTTATCACACGCGCACGCTTACACATCGTTACGAAATGAGCACTTATAAGTGCATAATAAAAATAATACACATAATGCAATTCGCAAAATACACAAAAAATCTGCCGAGATTTCCCCCTGCCTTTACAGACCAACAAAAGGCAACACCTTTGGATCCTTCCTCGTCGCTGCACAAACCGACTCCTCAGCTTTGCTGACACACGCCATCTGACCACTGTGGACCTGTGCCGGACTGACCGCTGGCGCACTCAGTGAACTGTCAGTCATACTTAACTTTGGTATATTAACTGTTCTATCAGTCAGAATGAAATTTGGTATATTCACTGTTCTATCAGTCAGAATGAACTTTGGTATATTCACCGTTCTATCAGGGGGCTCTCATTCAAAGGTCCCGGGTTCGAATCTGGGTAGTGACCGAAACATATTTTTCTCTAAATTTGTCTCCTTTCACCTCCTTTCCTGCTCTTTAGCAAGGTGCTGTCGCCTGCTTTCGACTCCTCTTTCGGCCCCCACTTCCTCATCTCCTTTGCTCCCCTACTCTGGGCTCCTGGTTCTTTCTACAGCCATTCTACTGCTACTCCTTGGCTTCTTCTTACTGCTGTCTTTCAGCCACACCCCCGATCTTCTGGTAGGAAAGATCTACACCTAGCCTTCTCGGACAGGGGCGAAAAATCTCGGAGGGCCTGTGTGCAAGTTGCGCACGTTAAAGATCTCTTGGTGGTCTAAAATCGATAAGAGTAGGCTTCGGCCGCCACCCGGGCAAAATTCAAAATTTCCTACCAACTGAAAAAGTTTAATGTGTTCCGCGCGCTCATATGAACTTATGCAGTTGCGAGCGCAGTAAAAACACTTACAAAAACAAAAAACCGTTCTATCAGTCATAATGAACTTTGGTATATTCTCTCTCCTCAAATTTTCTGACAAAGTTCATTATCAATGATGAAGCTGGCGGCGCTTGGTTCAAAGCCAAATCATCCGAGGAGTTCTCACCTGTGGCACTTGGCCCACAGAACTGAAGGGTCTGCCTCCCTGCCTCGTTCCTCAACACTCTTCAGCCAACCATCACTTTCTATCTGTTGGAGAAAGAAATGTTTAAAATCATGATTAGTGTCATTGATACCGATAAAATATTCCCACTAAATACAGAAGAAAAAAAATCTTAAATTTACTTTTAGTGAGTGATTTACAGTACTTGCAACAAATTGGATTTCGTCATTTTCCAGTCAGTTCGGTAATTTTTATCGAATTTTTCTTCTTTTTCTTTTGGCGCAACACCTTTTATGTCCATTTAAAACCACTTTTTGTGTGGATTTTACAACTGATGAAAATTGATAAAGGCACAAAGAATGCCAATTTGCAGTTTTCAAGGGCCCTCAAGCTATGAAAGTCACCACACTTTGGTGACCGTTTTCTCGCCTCGGACATCAAGCGACCCACCACCTCATTCAATCGCAAACTGCTCCACTTCTATTCAAGGTAAGTTTTTCATCTAAATAATTAGACAAATGAACAATCTATATACCTTAACACCAAAGATAATTTCTACATGCCAAGAAACTGACGATCGCCTGATTTTCCTGCATCATTGCACAAAATAGCACATCATACAGAAACGTTTTCTGGAACAAAAAGGACACTACCTTATTCCCTGCTCTGGCCTCCAACCATGCTTCAAAAACTTTCTTCTGGGCCAAATCTGGATATATCTCAATCGGCCACACAGCCATAGGGAAAACGTACAACGGAATCTGTATTTGTACTGGAGGTCTACGCTGTGGTCAACCGCTAGGATCTCCTCTAGCAACGAGGCACCGCTCTCCATCAGTTTTACCAAGTCGCCAGGGGTCAACCACTCCTTCCGGAGCAGCCATTTCTGGGGACTCAAAGGTACAAAGTTCTCTTGTCAGTTTTGTTAGTGTTTGAGCGCTCAATCAGCAGCTCGCGACCTCAGGGCTCTCTTGTGTCATCTCCATTTTTTTAAACATTGAAAATGTGGCTTTTCTTAAGGAATACCACGGCAGTAGCCAACAGCGAGAAAAAAGTCTATTTTGATGTCCCAAACCAATTTTTCTCTTTTGGATCAATTTAGTAGAGCAACAGCTGCTCTATCGATTGGAAATATTATTTTCAAGTGTCTAAAACATCTATAAAGTGTTCAAAACATGCATAAGAGATCGTAAATTATGCAAGGTTTTGGGTACATCGGTAAAAGTAAGCATCTTGCATGGCGGTTGAAGGGTTGTAAATTATTCACACCAAATGGGTGAGGGCGTTAAGTCGTGTTCACCAGTTTAATAATTTTACCAAACAATCCATGCTCCTTTCTTCACTTTCTGTTTTTTTCTTTTATTCTTTCTTTTTCTTTTCTTTTCCTGCCTCTTCTGTCCCCCTTCTTCTTGAACATTTGGAGTT
>NW_004797439.1:444702-455244 GCF_000002075.1 Aplysia californica
CAGTCTAAGTCTGATTCCCTGTAAAGACTTCTCTGTTGACACCCACCCCTTGGCGCTCATATGACCGTATGCAGTTGCGAGCGCCGTAAAACCCTGTACTGTAAAACAAAAATTATTCTTTTCTTTTGTATGTTACTCTCTCGTAACACCTCTTAACTTTAACATTTATGTGACGTAATTGTGTTGCAAGTGCTGTAAAACTCACACACAAAAAACCTCCAAACAAAAGTACACTTACATTGATGCATAAACACCTACACACAACATATGTGCGCTTGGACAAATGACTATAAGATCAGAAATATCGTTTTGAAATTTCGCTGTCTCAGAATTACGAATTTCTATCTGAAGCTTTTGGCTGTTTTGAGTTACTAAGACGAAGAGGTCAGCAACCCAAAATCTGTCCTGCTCTATCAAAATCCTAAAAATATTCAGAGTCATTATCAAGATATTCCAAGAATTGCGTTAGAAAAAGCATGACATTTTGTGAAACTCTACAATTTTTACGTCAAATTTCTCAAAACTAGATTCTAGGTACTGAGCAAATAGAACTTTGTAATTCTGAGGTATCAAATTATCTCCGTTGTGATTCTTGTATTGAGGCACAAGAAATGAATATAAATGGATACTATTTAAAATTCCCCTTTCCCCTAGAATGGAAAAGTGTTTTTGTCATGAATTTGTTCTCATAAATTTTTGTTTGTCGTGAAGAATGAGAAGGCATGCAAACTTATTTAGTTAGCATGTGATGCCTGGTCGGTTAGGAGTGAAAAGGTTTCCTTGAATTAAGTGCGAGAGGTTGCCTGTTCCGTTGTAGGTTGTGTTTGATATGCTTTCTGTTTGTCATACTAAGTCTTGTGCTCTCTTTTTCTCCAGCCTGTCTCTCTCTCTCTCGTGTTCATAGTGTCTCTCTAATTGTTGCATTGTGTTTATCCTTGACTCTAATTACCAGTAGATCTTGCTAGATATTTTACTTACTGGAATGACTAGTTTGGTTTCATGTTTCGTCAGTTTTCGCTCCTCTAATTCTCTTCAGGTTGCTGGGTTTTACCTGGCCAGTAGAGAGTGGTTTTTTTCCTGACGACTGGTTGGTTTTCAGCAATCTTGGTCTTTATCACAATAAATAATTTTATCTAATAGATCTAATGGTCATTTTGGGGCTCAAACATTTAGTGAGTACAAATTGATTTATAATTTTTTGCAGGTCCGAATTTTTTTTTATATGACTTCTCACACAGGTTTCCAGTTTACTAACCCAGTTTGGATTTTTGGAACTTAAGATGTCCTTTCCTTAACTAAGATTGAATCATCGTTTTCTTTTTTAAAATTTACTTTTTAAAAAAACTTTCCAGTACAGTTTTCTATGGCTTATTTATCTTGCTAATGATATGTCACATTTCAGGTCTCTTCCTGATGATTTTAAAAATCCAAGTAGCCTTTTCATGTCTGAGATGAATCTGAGAGTTAAGGAAGGAGATGTGCGAATAGGCAGCAAGATGTTATTTTTATCCACTTATTAGAATTTGAACCTGGGTATAGTTTGGAGTTTTGCTCTTCCTTTGTAGGAGATTTTTCTCTCACCCAGAAGTTTTTTCCGGAGAGTCTTTAAGAGCTGTGAAATATACGTGTACTACATTGTAACATATGCATGCATCCGAGTAGTCTGCTTCATAGTGCAGGTTATGGAGCCGCTGAGTAAGTAGTGTTTGCACTTGAGAATTTTACAGTGTTATGCGCACATGATATGGGCTGAGATAATGTTCCCACTGAAGTCGAGAAAGATAGGAGGAAATTTGACTTTTGGAGGTTGAAAGAACATGTGGCATGTACATTTTTTGCAACTTCAGAGTAATTAAAGGTTATTTTAAAGGATAAAGTCTAGATGTATCTGGTGGAAAGTAATATCACATTGTTTGTTTGTGGACACTTTTCAACGGTCCATTCAGTAGATGATTGTAGTAACACTATTCATAAAACATAAAAGAAGCTAAAACAGGCTTGTCAACTGTTCTGAATTTCCCGCGACCGGTAATTGGGGATTTTAGAGCCTTATCACGCACACTACACCAAAATCAACCCCACATGGTGTAATTTTGTTCGTTTCTTTGTAATCTGATGTTATAACATTCGATGTCCTTGACTGGGTTTTTTAAAAGTTGGCAAGTCTGCTAGAGGGTCATGAAACTGTCTCCTGTGGTTTGCTGGTGAGGCTCTTTGCTTTTATTTTGAAAAGATTTGGGTTTGATTATAGTAAAAGATATTGTGTCTAGTTTCTCTCCCTTTCTGCTGGCATGCACAGTCCCGCTCAGGTTGGGTTGTCCTTCACAGGCAGGATGGGCAACACCTTACGACTAATTTATGGTTAAAATTGTGTCAAGGGAGGTGAAAGTCATTTGTCTTAATTTACAAAACTAGTGAGTTTTCACGGGTTTATTGCATCATGTGCATTTGCCATTAATGTTTTTTTACCTTTACCTCTTAGCAGAAAACTCAATGCTCAGAAGATACATCTGTTATTTTGTGTTTTTATTGTTAGTACTGGTTTGATATTTGATTGCATCTGCCAATGTGACTTCTTGAAATTGTTGACTGTGGTATAACATCCTCTACTTCTATCACAAGAAAATCTGTGTAAGTGTAAGGAAAAGTCTGAATTTGTCTTCTTGTGTCTGATGAAGTGGTATTAAGCAAATAGTTGGGAAAAACTAGCATTTTTTGGTCTTGTAGAGAACTTCAATTTCTAATGCTCTTGAGTGTGTGAATGCATGGCAGGGTGTTTTCATAAGCTGCTTCCTTGTTGGTGGTTGAGGGCACCACCGGTAGGTCCCACTTGTTGACTTTCCTTCTGTTGTTTCAGTCTATCTTACTTTTTTTCCCAGCAATAAATGACCATTATTGCAGTGATGTACTTCTCCTTTTTCAATTTTGTAATTTGTCGCACTAAGATATTTTCAGCACTTAATTGGGAAGTCGTATAATTGTTGGAGCTGAGTGTTAGTTGCAGTGCTATGTCCCCCTTCTTCTTTCTTCCCCAAATTGTATCTGTCTGTTTTTCTTATTCTTTCTAAACAATAAGAAAATTATGATTAGGATCATCTCTACATGCTTCACTTTTTTAAACAGGCACCATTGAAGTTTTGAAGGAGCATGCTCAGTTATGCTAAGTCAGAGCGTGTAGAAACAAGTGATGAATGTCTTTTCAAAGTTTAAATATTGTCTTCCTAGTCATTGCTCTTTGACATCCGTCGCAAAAACAGGTGGGAAAGTTTTGCCAGCAGCGTTTTATGTTACAAAGTAAGATTTTTTAAAATTTGAGTGTTAATTTAAAATTAAAAAGGAACATGGAATATCAGAGTAATTGACAAGCTGTGCAAAGTTGAAGCCAGTGGCAGAATGTGTTTTATGTTACAAAGTCTATTTCTTAGATAAGGTGTGGGTCTTTCTCCTTTGCTTCATCAAGTATAGTCATGATGATATATATATGCTCTTGCCACGGTACTGGTTTCTCCCCCCAAAAAAACTTCTTCAACGTGCAAGAAAACCAGAAAAAAAAGACCAATCCTGTGTTTTAAATGGTGAGAGGGGGCACAAAAGTTTGATCACAGTATCATCACAGTATCTTTATACTTGTTTTTTTGATACAATGCTCTTGCATTGTGACTCATGGGTTTTGTTGAGGGTCTGCAGGTTGACCTAAGTAATGCTTGTAAACACCCCCCCCCCCAAAAAAAAAAAAAAGAAAAAAAAGAAAAAAAGGAAAAAAAAAGAAAGAAAAAAAAGAAGAAATAAAATAAAATAAAATAAAAAGTGGAAAAAAAAAATTTCTCCTATTTTGTTCATTACATGGTTTGAGTGTAATGCCATTGTCCTTTTTTGTAGATTCAAGTCAAATTCTTGAATGTCTCGAAAGTGGTTTGCTGTTTGGCTGAGTAACTGAAATCCTGATACTGAGTTCTGTAATATGTGTGATGAATTTACTTCTAGGTACAACGATTCCTGTAAGGATTCTTGTTGAATTTCGGTGGAGTGTCCTTTAGCTTTCTTAAAAAACTTTGATACTACTGTCATGTATTTTTGGCCTGACCAGAATACATCATCAGTTTGCTGATATAATTTCTTGTCTTTTAATGCACGGAAGAACGTTTGTTTAGAAAACTGGAACTGAACAGGTTTCATTTGAGTGGAAATTTATTAAAAAATTGTTGTCCAGGAAAGAGGAACATGACAGGTAGTGTAGATTGTACAAAGTTCATGCTGTTTGATTGATGCTGTTTGTCCGTTGCATATATACCGTATTTTTTCCGCAGCTATTTCGGAGAGTATGTAATATGTTTATGTGAACTTGGGGTCAAGCTCTTACCTGCAGGTAACCTCTACCCCTTTACTCTAGAGCTGGCGGTAACAAAACTGGCCCGCGGGCCACATCTGGCTTGCTAAATCTGTCTTTCAGGCTTACTGCCATACCACCGTACAGGAAAAAAAGAACCCTTGGAAAATGCGTTTGTAGTGTGCTCTGGACTTGGTTACCAAAATAATTTAATAAAATCGTTTCATTGAACTTTAGGTCTATGGTGAAAATTAGATGTGTTTGTAAAGACTTCATAGCTTGTAGTTTATCTAGTTTTAAAAAATGTATTTAGGTTTTTGTATAGAACAAAATGTGAGGAATCGAGGTGAAATCAGGCGCCCGTCAAAATAATGAAACTGAAGAAACAGGCATTTTTCTGCCAGTTTGACAATTTTTATTAAAGTTTTGTTTTTTGGCTCAACACATTTGTCTTTAATTTTAACACAGAAACTAGGTGACCCCATCTCCTTCAATCACAAATATTTCGACTTCTATTCAAGATAAATGGTTTTTCTTTTCATTGAAAGCGCAAGGCAAATGAGTGAACTCTCAGATGATACCAATAACTCCACATGCCCAAAAATTTACAGACGCCTGATTCCACCACATCGTGACACAAGTAGTTGTCCAGCCCACACTTGGCATTTTCTCAGTTATCCAGCCCACTTTGAGAAAAGTTTGGTGACTCATGGTTGGTTATCAGAAGAAAAAAAAAAACGAACTGGGAAACTGGTAACAAGAATCAGGCTGAAAAAAATATCCTTCGATTTCATTCCCTGTCCAGTTTTTAAAACAAATTTTCTTTTCAGGTAGGCCTAGTAGAAACCAGTTTATGTCTGTTTGCCTTGAAACTGTTTTTTCCCCTCCTAATTCATGCCTATTTTTTTTGTTGCTCCTTCTGATTTCAGTTGAACAAGCAGCTGACAAAGACAGAACTTTCGACTCTGGCATCAACAGTGGAGGCATTTGCCAATAACTTTGTAAGCATTGGATTGTTTAAGATACTGACAGACGGACTAATGGACGGACGAACGGACGGACGGACGGACGGATAAATTTGCATGACTGTTTGATGAATGAACACAGGCATTGACTTTTAGATAGAAAGGGAGGTCATTCAATCATGCATTCATTCATCATTGTATAGGTTTATTTACTGCCCTTTTCAACACTGTAAGGTTATCTGAGAGGTGTGGAGAGAGCAGCTTATGTATTGGCAGATTTTCTTTTGGTGGTCTGCAAGGATGAAAGGATAGATTAAGAATAGTGTGTGAGAAAAAGGGGGAGGACAAAGAAAAATAAAAGGCCAGCTGTATTCGGACTCGAGTCCGAATATAATTTTTATCTATTCGGACTCGAGTCGGATTATGGGTTTTATCTATACGGACTTGGGTCTGAAAAAAGGATTTATTTTTTCGGACTCAGCTTCTAAGTGAGTTATGTGAGTGTAAGGAGGTTAATGAGGTAAATGTTGTCGGTGGGATTCTACGTAAAACCAGAATTAGAACTAGAATTGCCTACTAGGACTAATTGTGACAAAAAAATCAAAGGACTGCACTCTCATTAGATCTACCCAATGGCAGTGTCTAAGTACACGGTAAACGACAACTCTGGGTCTTTCCACATCCACTATAGCATCATCATTACTCCCACCACCATTTGTCTTTCCACATGTTTAATTTCATTTTGTTGTGTGTTATAGTTTTTCTGTAATTATTTTTTAAAAATCACATCGGACAGCCGTGAATTCTTCCAAACACCTCTTCCCCCAGCAAGCCGAGAGTGCTAGATCGCAACGCGCAATCTCATTGGTAGACATAATTAACTTTGCCCCCGGCAAGGTCAGCTCAACATAGTTGTTCTGTTCATACTAATGATGCAGGGAGGGCCAGTTTAGATAGATCTAGATCTAGTTACTGGATATTAAAGCTCACGTCTCGACTGTTATCATTATAAATTATAATCGAAAAAAAGTTCGTACATGCTGGAAATATTTAGGAACAAGGGTCGGAAGTCGGAACAGACGTCCGCCTGGACTCACAATTCAGAGTCCGAATATAATTTTTCTCTATTCGGACTCGTCACTTCGAAAATGAAAATAGAAAAAAAAGGTCGATCCTACTATACCATAAGGTGCAGCAACTTATGCAGCTGTAAGTGCTGTAAAATTTTTACCAAACTGAGGCCTAAGGTGCAAGCATGTGTGAGGTTGTGTGATAAGATTTGATTATCTATTACCGTCTGGGGAAATTTTGCTTGCCTCTGCTGACAGTCACAATTAGAAAAAGTAAATTTAGAAATAGTGATAAGTATTTACACAAGGGAGATAGATAATATGTGTTTCTATTAGTTAGATACTTAAATTGTTAAGGTTTACTGATTAATAAGTTGTTATGTTACGACTTACTTGAGTCTTGCAGTAGTAGCTCTTGATGGTAGTTGATGTTGGTGGGGCCCCACCTGTTGGTCGTCTTCTGGTAGTTCTTGGTTAGCCGATGTTACTCGTTTCGGCTTCAGTGAGTGAGTGACACTTGATTACCCGCGTCTTGCACGAAATCACATGAGGTCTCTGTCACGTGATATGTCCTTTAGTCCTATGTCACAATAACTACTATAAAGGTACGTTCACACTACATGACCTATTCTTAAGGTGCGCTTACACCACATAAGTCCTCTGACGGATGTGACAGGAAAGGATGTATTTGATAGAGATAGGTGTGTGGTTAAAAAACGTTTGGAGGAAAAGAGAAAAGAAGGAATGTCGGGTGATTTAATGAATGAAGAATAGTGAAGTGATAATGAAGGAAGAAAAGGGAAGTGATAATGAATGAAGAATAGTGAAGTGATAATGAAGGAAGAAAAGGGAAGTGATAATGAAGGAAGAAAAGGGAAGTGATAATGAAGGAAGAAAAGGGAAGTGATAATGAAGGAAGAATGGTGAAGTGATAATGAATGAAGAATGGTGAAGTGATAATGAAGGTAGAAAGGTGAAGTGATAATGAAGGAAGAAAAGGGAAGTGATAATGAAAGGGAATGAGTGAGGGGATAATGAGAAGAAAGAGTGAGGGGATAATGAGAAGAAAGAGTGAGGGGATAATGAGAAGAAAGAGTGAGGGGATAATGAGAAGAAAGAGTGAGGGTATAATGAAAGGAAAAGAGTGAGTCGAGGTGATTATGATACCCAGAGTGAAATCCTATTCATTTGGTGAAAGATGTTTTGCTTTTAGTGGGTCAAAAACCTGGAACACAATTCCTACAAAAATTGAGAGAAAAAGAAAATACTGAGACTTTGAATATCTAATTGAAAACATATATTTTTAGATCATGAATACGGCCATTCTTTTTTCAGTTCAGTGAATGTTTTTTTTTTTTTTTTTGGTGCATGTGTGTTGTCCACTTTAAATGATTGTCCAGCGTTCAGAGCTTGTTGCCCTACCATACCGGATAGAGTGCTAGATAAATCCTATATTGGGATTATTATTATTATTATTATTATTATTATTATTATTATTATTATTATTATTATTATTATTATCATCATTATTATTATTATTATTATTATTATTATTATTATTATCATCATCATCATCATCATTACTATTATTTTTATTGTTATTATTATTATGATGATGATGATGATGATGGTTATTATTGTTGTTGTTATGATGATGATGACGATGGTGGTGGTTTTTGTTGTTGTTTTTATTATTATCATTATGATGATATTGATAATTATTTTTGTTTTTATAATTATTATTATTGTTGTTGTTGTCATTATTATTACCATTATTACTATTATTATTATTATTATTGTTATTATTATTATTAACTCTTTTTCTCCGAGGGGGGGTAAACCCACTATGTAGGGGCTCTTTTTTGGTACTAAATAAAAAAATGACAAAAACATAATTTAATATGTCATTAAATCGAAACTAGCAAACCTAGTTCGATAGTTCTTCATCTAATGAATGAACTTCCGGTATATGAGACCTGTTTTCGGCAATTGCCGAAAAGTAATTTGATGTCGAAGTCGTCGTAAAGGAATGTGCTCAAGCTGCTGTCAGCGGCTCACCGGCACAGTGGTGGGTCAGACCGCGAGCCGCTGTCAGCGGCTTGCCAGAGATAAAGATTATTATTATCATTATCATTTTCATTGTCATCATCATTATTATTATCTCTTTCTTTCTTTCTTCAGCCCTCACCAGATAAGGAAACACTTTTAAATAGTGCTGCACGCCTCCGAACTTTGGACAGTCAAACCATTCCTGCTATGAAGAACCGTGTGGTAAGGATTGTTCATTGCTTTGTGCATTGTCTAGAAGTGTCCAGTGGAAATCTGCCTTTTTTCTCTCTCTTTTTTATTAAAACCTCTAAGTAATGAGAAATTTTTGTTTGTTTGTATGTTTTTTTATTGTTTTTTTTTCAACTGAATTGCAGTCAGAGTATTGTTTTTTTAATTTTTGAACTGAATAGCTGTCAGTGACTTGTTTTTATTTTTGATCTGTGGAGCTGTCCGCGATTTAAGTATTTTTTTCTTCTTTTGGTACATCGTAGCTGTCAGCAATTTGTATCGTAGCAGTAAGGGATTCTTTATGTGTGGGTGGTTGGCGTGTGCTCTGGTGTGGTTTGCTTCTCCTTTCCATTCAAACATCTATCGTTCTTATCTCCCCTTCTTCTTTTTTATGTTTGTTACTCTCTTGTAACACCTCTAATCTTCTGGCGCTCATTTGACCTTATGCAGTTGCGAGTGCCGTAAAACCTTTACTAAAACTAAAACATTCTTTATGTAGTTTCGAGGGCGGTGAAACTTTACTATAACAAACAGTGAGGGATTCTTCCCCCCGCCCCCAAATGTGCCATGTTGCAGTTGCTGGGTGCTAGGTGGCACAAAACCTGACTTCCATTTTTCTGGTTTTTACATCATAAACCACACTGAAAGCACCCCGAATTTCCTTCACGAAAACAGGGGTTGGTATAAAATGAAGCTGAAATTGTTAATTCTCTGGACTGCCTGGACAGCTGTGACAAGGACTCCCAAACCCCCAAAGTCTTGAAATTGAAAATTAGTACAAGATAACACTCGGCTCACAATCTGTTTACCCACTGCCTGTTCCCACAACCTACTATCCCAGGATGATGGAAGAGATTCTCAGAGATGCCAATTTTCTGGATAAATTTGGAAATCTGGATTGCATACAGGAGGAAAAATTTTCAGATCATGTTATTGTCCAATACAACTTGTATCAAGAAGACTGGCAAAATCCAAACAATTTCATCTTTCTGAAATCGTTTGGATATTGCCTGTCTTCTTGACACTAGGTGGGTGGTTGGCGGGTGCTCTGGTGTGGTTTGCTCCTTTTTTCCTATCAAACATCTGTTGTCTTTATATCTTCCCTCCTCCTTTTTTGTGTTTGTTACTCTCTTGTAACCCCCTCTAATCTTCGGCACTTATATGACCTTTTTGTGTTGCAAGTGCCGTAAAACTCTTACTAAAAAAGTCTTGAGACTAGATGTATCAGACAATATGATTCATAAATTTGGAGTCCCGTGCACAGATTTCCAGGTCTGAAAAGTGTAGTTTAAAAAAAAAAAAAAAAAAAAATTTCTTGCCTGTTGGCACCCCTGGATTCTCTTCAACCGATAGAGCACTAGCGCATGTTAGCTGTGCACTTAGACTGGTAAATTTTCATCGTCTCAGTTTTCTATATCACATTTTATTTTCATTATACCACTATCACTACTCATTTTCTGTGCTGAACCCACTTATCAGTAGAGTCAAAAGTAGAACAGTTGAATGATTTGCCGCCAACAGGTTGAAAGTGATAATGTTTATCCCTTTTCTTGTTGTCGGTGTATGGAGATTCTGACACTGGTTCGTAAGATCCCGTTGAGGGATTTCGATTTCAATAACCTTCACTTATTACTAAATTAAAATTGAAGATGCTGAGTTTACAGAAGGGATTAAGTTCATGTGAACTGAATTGAGTGAGAGATGTTTTTTTTTCACTCTTCAGGATACGCTGAACTCCTCATTGATAGAACTACAGGCTACGAGTACCCTGAAGGTGAGATTCTGTGTGTATGTGTGCTCACACACATGTAATTTATGTTATGTATCTTTATGTTTATACACACACACACACACACACACACACACACACGCACACCCATGCACTCACACACACACACACACA
>NW_004797439.1:455344-485923 GCF_000002075.1 Aplysia californica
GAAGTGGGAATTCTGTTAGGAGGGAATTTGGGATTGGTTGGTTGGGGGAGGGGGGGCATCTGTAACAAGAAAACCCCTAAAAAGTCAAAGCCTTGGACGATCTATTTAGCTTGTGTCAGCCCGATTGATCGTTGGCAAACAGAGGCAGAGGGTTCTAGGCAGCGGAGAGTGGGGACCGGTCGGAAGGAACAGATGGTGCGGGTTCTTCTCTTTCCATCGATCGATTGAGGAACGTGCCCAATCGGTCTTAAGAGAGAGAGAGAGAGAGGTCTGTAGAAGTAACAGATCAAAGATAAAGTAAGCAGTGATGTGGGGGAGGGGGGGCGCATTGGGGAAAGGGGTGCTCAATCTGATATGGCGTAGGTTGGGATAGGGGTGTTCTGTTGGGGGGTAGGGTGCATAAGTGCACAAATTAGGACAACGTGGAACTAGGTGGAAGTCAGTTTGGCTCGATAGGAATGTGTTCAGGATAGGGCCGACTTTTCTGAGACAGAGACAAAGAAACCTAGACACTGAAATACAGACAGACATGCACACACACACACACACACACACACACACACACACACACTCACACACACACACACATTTGTAGGTAGGAGATAGTGAAGGATAGATAGAATACAGCATTGAATGTCCTGTTTTCCTTTATCCTTTATTTGTAAAATGCATGGAGCATGCTTTTGACTGTGGATTTGCACTTTATAACTGCATATTCTCCTCCTACTCCTCCTCCTTCTCCTCCTCCTCGTCCTCCTCGTCCTCCTCCTCGTCCTCCTCCTCGTCCTCCTCTTCTTCTTCATGAGTGGACCTTTCAGAGTACTCTTGTATCAGGATTAGACATTTGGAGCACAATGAGGGAAGCACATGCTAAGTACTGTTTCTTCAGAAATCGGGAATCAATATTTTATGAATCGTAGAATAATATGCGAGGCATCATGGTGAAATCAGGCACTCGTCAAAACAGTGAAATTGGAAAAACCAAAAGTTTCCTGCCTGTTTGAAATTCTTTCTCTAATTTTTGTGCATATCACCCCTCTGATGCTTTAATTGAAAGTCGTTTTGTATATTTTGTCTTTCACCTTTGACAGCAAGACTTTTGTATCGTTTGCATATTTTTGTAAAATGTTGAGTGCTCATAATCTGCATGTTTTTGGTTTTTTTCTGGGGTCCCCTTTTCAGAGCTCCGTGTTGAAGCTGATCACAGACTTAGAGGGTGCACAAACAGACTTTAATTCGAACAAAGATGATTTGATCAAGAATGTAAGTATGCAATTTTGCCTTTGTTGTGTTGTTGGAGTACTTGAAAGACGGAGTTGCGGCTTTGAAAATTTTTTTTGTGAGTTTTTTTTGGGTGGTTTTTTTTTATTGTGAAAGGGCTTAGTATGGATCCAATTAAGCTTGCTGTTGAGTAGGAATTTATGCTGTACAAATGCTGCTTATGATTACTTGCAGAAACGTGTGTGATATCTAAATATAATGTGTTGCAACAAGTGTACTTATGTGTTGACATCGTGATAGGGTTGTTTTTAAAAAAAAAAAGAATTTATTAGTTTCTAAATTTTAAGTTGCACGGTGTCTTTTTGATATTATGTGAATATACTTGCTGTCTAACTGCGGCTGGTCGGAGCATGCCACTTTTACGTCCTTCCTATTTACTTTCCTTCTGCTGTTTTTGTCTGTCTGTCTGTCTCTGTCTGTCTGTCTGTCTGTCTGTCTGTCTGTCTGTCTGTCTGTCTGTCTGTCTTTTTCCCAACACTAAATGACCATTATTGTGTGGATGTGCTTCTGTTTACTCAAACGAACAAACAAGTTGACCAACTATTTAGGCAGTTTGAGTTAGTATCACGTAATATTTCGTTACCTCAAAATTACAAAGTTTTATCTGACATTTTTGGCTGTTTTGAGTTACTAAGACCAAGAGGTCAGAAACCAAATGTACTATGTGCTCTATCGAAATCGTAAGATTATTTAGAGTCGTTATCAAGATATTCAAAGAATTGCTTTTGGAAAAGAGGGATTGGTTTAAAAAAAAATTAAAGAATGGATGTGTACTCCGCTATTGTATACCAGATTGTTGCGTGAGTAAGAGAGGTTAACTCCTAGTCGGATGAGTTTTATTCTTGCTGTCTGATACGGATATCTGATAAAGAAGATAAACGGATCATTTTGTCGGTCTGTGTTTCATTCCGGCAGCTTGGATTCACACTGATCAAACTCACATCTGTGTCCATGTGTTTGTATTTACAGGAAATAACAAAGCTGGCTGACAGTATCATCGCTACGACCAACTCAAGTGTGAAGAGAGTTAAAGAGCAGGTATTATGATGTTTTTGTCGCGGTTGTTCTGTTTTGATGATCCCTCACCGACAAGCATACTTACTTCTGGTATACAGATGCATGACGCGTTCACAAATCTGTAACAACGTCAAGATGGTTGACTTATAAAAGTGTCGGGATAGGGTCAAGGCAGCAGGACTTCGGTGGTGATGACAGTATGATCTTTTTCACTGAGTCCTGTGAAACAGGTTTAAAATTATGAAAACATTTTTGCTTGTTATGAAAAATTCCACAGGGGTGCAAATTTTCGAATATTGCAACCCCCTTAACAGAAAAAGACCCCCCACCAATTAAAAATGAAAACAAAGAAAAGGCTGACAAAGATAAATACATTTTCTGAATTATTAATCTTGTGCCCGTAATATTATCCGTTTCAATGAAAGGCGGTGTGTATATAAAACCGAGTTACTGTTTGACTCTCCTCTACGTCGGTGGCCTAGTGGTTAGGCTCTCGGACTCGCAACCGTAAGGTCATGGGTTCGAATCCCGTCAGGGGCCCGACGTTGTGTCATTGGGAAAGGCATTTTACACAAATTTTCCTCTCTTCACCCAGGTGGGAATGGGTACCGGGCTATAGACAGCGAAAGATCTTGTCAGTTTGTTAGTGTTTGAGCGCTTCATCAGCTGCTTGCAGGGTATGCTTCCCGGGAAGCTGAGAATGTTTCGGAGTGTTCTATGGTCTGCTGGGGTACTAATGTAGTGTAAAGCGTATAGACAGCGAAAGATCTTGTCAGTTTGTTAGTGTTTGAGCGCTTCCTCAGCTGCTTGCACTGCATGCTTCCCGGGAAGCTGAGAATTTTTCATAGTGTTCTATGGTCTGCGTAATAATATGTGAGGCAGCGTGGTGGAATCAGGCTCTCGTCAAAATAATCAAAGTGAAGAAACTTGCATTTTTCCGCAGGTTTGTGAATTTTTATCAAAATGTAGTTTTTTTGGCTCAACACCTTTCATGCTCGTTAAAGAACTCATGTCTGTGTGGATTTTTCTGAAAAACGTTGATTAAAGACACAATAGATGTAAATTTTCAGTTACCACGGACTCCTAAGCTAAGGAAATAACTTATCTTTGGCGGCCATTTTCTCACTAATTTTACCTCTGAAAACAGGTGACCCCCACCTCCTTCATTCACAAATATCTCGACTTGTATTAAAGATAAATGGATATTTTTTAAAACCAAATAAAGACAAATGAACATGCTTTAAGATGATACCAATAATTCTATGTGCCTAAAAATTGACGAGAGCCTGATTCCACCACGCTGCCTCACAAATACATTTTGTGAATTATTAATCTTGTGCCCGTAATATTATCCATTTCAATGAAAGGTGGTGTGTATATAAAACCGAGTTACTGTTTGACTCTCCTCTACGTCGGTGGCCTAGTGGTTAGGCTCTCGGACTCGCAACCGTAAGGTCATGGGTTCGAATCCCGTCAGGGGCCCGACGTTGTGTCATTGGGAAAGGCAGTTTACACAAATTTTCCTCACTTCACCCAGGTGGGAATGGGTACCGGGCTATAGACAGCGAAAGATCTTGTCAGTTTGTTAGTGTTTGAGCGCTTCATCAGCTGCTTGCAGGGTATGCTTCCCGGGAAGCTGAGAATGTTTCGGAGTGTTCTATGGTCTGCTGGGGTACTAATGTAGTGTAAAGCGCATAGAACCTGCTGTTTAGCGGGGATATGCACTATACAAATGCTATTCATTATTATTATTATTATTACTCTCTGTGTGCTCAGGTGCGTACTAATTTGGTCAAATGCGAGCCCCTGGTAGCAGCTGTCTACACCCTGACTGATTCGGCTTGTGTTCTGGGACTTGATCCTGTGGTGAGTGACAGTTGTGTTACATATACTATAGTGGGTGGGTGGTTGGCACGAGCTCCCTTGTGGTGTGCTCCTTCTTTCCTATCAACCATCTGTCGTCCTTATCTCCCCTCCTGGCGGGTGGTTGGAGGGTGCTCTGGTGTTGTTTTGCTCCTTCTTTCCTATCAAACATCTGTTGTCCTTATTTTCCCTTATTCTTTTTTTTTTTTTTGTGTTTGTTACTCTCTTGTAACACCTTATCTTCGGCCCTGATATGACATTTTTTATGTTGCAAATGCTGTAAAACTCTAACAGAAACGTTTGATATTTTTGTATGTTCCATCTGTGTAGGGCACACCTGTTAGTTCAGTTATTATCATGCCGGAATGCGGAGTGGATGGCCCTGGTTCTGGTCCTGAACAGGACATTTGTAACTTGGGTGTTTGTGGGGAGACCAGCTATACCTATTTTGAGCCCAGTGTGTTATGATTACGAGAACAATAGACGGCACAGGCGATTTATTTATGTATTTACCTCTTTAAAAAACTAAAAAGCAAGAAATAATAATTATGGGAAGAATTTTTTGTAAGTTGGGAGGATGAGAAGAAGAAGAAAAAAAAAAAAAGCTGGGACTGGGATGATGATGATGATGTTTGTGGGGAGCTTTTAATACTGTCCACGCATTTGGCTCAGTCGTATCGGAAATGGATGTTAAATTCTCAAAACTAGGTACTGAGCAGATAGAACGTTGTAATTCTGAGGCAGGGAAATGTTTTCTTCATCTCTGGCACTTGGAGAAGAAGGAGTGGATTACTTCTTTGATTTTGATTTTTAACTCGCCCGGTTCGGGGAGTTTTTCCCGGAATTTTACCCAGAAGCAGGCCATTTTGGCGCTTATGTAAGGGCCCTCTAGTAACCATAAATATAATCCAGTTGCTTTGAAATATGGCACAAATAGCAACCTCAGATGGTTCTTTAGACATACCAATTTTGAAGTATGTAGTTTTAGAAGTTTGCTTTGGGATGTTGTACAAATTTGTCATTTTTAGGGGCTTGTAATTTTTTTTCACGGATGAATGAGCAAGTGCAAGCCTACATTGATATTCAAATATGCTTGTTAGTGTCTAGATCTATATATTGTATGTCATGTACAATGAAGACTGTTGAATACTTTCAAGAATTTAAAAAAAATGTATATGTGAGAAAGGCAAAGAGAATCCATTGCGAGACATGCTCAGCTGATCAATGTGAACAAAAGTGCTGAAAGTGCCTCAATTGAAAACCGTAATATCTCCATGTGTAATGACAGTTGAAACAAAATTCCAGCTCCCTCAAGGCAGAATTGGCCGGGGAAATAATAAATTGACCGTATATAAAACTTGAGGCGAAACGAAATAACTAGTAGTATACAGAACAAAACTATAGAACCGAATTTTCTCGGTCTCAGGATTGAGTGAGTTAATGCTTTGCTATATACAGTACTGGTTGTAGGTTGTTGGAGGGCGCCACTGGTAGGTCATACTTCTTTTCTAACCCTTTGTTGCGCTCATATGACCTTATGCAGTTGTGAGCGCCGTAAAACCCTCTACTATAACCCTCTGTTGTTTCTGTCTGTTTTTCTTCCCTGCTCTATATGACAGTTCTAGTGTCGATATGCTTCTCTTTACTCAATATCGAAAGTTAAAACCCAAAAAAGCTGTTGTTTAAAAAAAAATTGATGACAAAGTCGAATATTGACAATAAGTAAATCAAAGAAAGTTTTGTGTCTCAGCAAAATGAAATCGTTGTCTTGTTTTCAGAATGGCTTGTGGTTCAGCTTTGGATGGTGCCTGTTTTTCTTTATCCCTTGTCTAATCTTTGCCGTGCTCTTGGCTAGCCAGTACAGACGTGAGCAGGAGTATGAGAAGGATTTTGACGACCCGTAAGTAAATTGATTCATCTGTCATGTACGTTCTGAATAAGGCCCGATTCTTTTGTCGTTTCATTAAGCTGTGTTATTTCTCTTATCAGTTTTGTTTTCATGAGACTTAGTTTTTTGCGTAAAAAATGGTCATGTCAGGAGAAATTGGATAACTAAATCAGAGCCCTATTTGTGTGAGAAGTTTAATGTTTAGTTCTAATGAATAATTGAACCCCATCAATATAGATACACCACTGATGTCGAGAGGGTTTTTTATTTTTTGCCAAACTGATTTAATATAAACATGTGATTCGAAAAACATGGATTTTGCTTCTTGTTTGGAATATTATTGGAAATTTTTATAAAGAAATTTTATATTATTGAGTCTCTTTCAGAAGTTTGAATTTTCTAACTGGACTATCTTAAGAAATTTAAACTGTTGTTTACCAAAATCTTTGCTGTGATTTGCTTGTACTGTGTGTGGGAGGGATTAAAACGACAAGTTGATAAATCTGAACACTTGAAATAAGATAAACGAAAGTATGACAGGGAATAATTGATTTGTACATCTTGAGTGTTCATGACATGATTTCTTCTTTTCTCTATGGACAGAAACTACCCAATGTATGGAGGACATTCCAGCGATACCTACCCCTTGACCAGGTGAGAATATGTGTTTTTTAAGCTTCTTTGAAAGGTTTTCTGTTGAAAAATCTTGAAGTTTTATTTTTTTATTTTTTATTTTTTACTTCTTTACCGTTGTAAACTTCAATTTACTTGAAACAAGTTGTGAATAATACTGGTGATAGCTAGTCAGTGACTAACCGAGAATAAGTGTTAACTTTAACTTTGCATACTAGTCTTTTGGCCAGCTTTTATGCCTTGAAAATTGACACTGTAGAAAAAGCTTATCATGTGATTAATTACTGGTTGTACTAATTAGTTGAGCAGAATATTGTCTTAAACTTGTTACTGTTGAAGTGTGCTTTTGGAGTGTAATTGCGGAATGAACATTTGTACTGATTACCAGATGTACAGAGCGCAAAGTGGCTGAGTTTGAGTCTCCAAAATATTGTTTTCTTGAGATTTAGTCAAAGAGCAAAGTGTTTACTTCATGAATTCTCAGACCTAGGCATGAAAAAAAAACCCCTGTGAAAGTAGATCTCAAATTTTGTGGACAATATGTCTTGGGATTATCATCAGAATTTGTAGCTGGCCCCTTAAATTCACTGCTAGAGCAAAGATTGCCATCATTGTTTAATAGCTTTCCTGTTTCTTGTATGAGTTCATAGCAAGGGAATGCATATAATTGCAGTTTCTCGCTTGGGCGGAGAGTGCATTTGTTTGCCGGCAGAAAAAACTGTAAGGCCAAGTGCTGATATATAGACACACAAGACAGGCCAGGCTGGAGAAGTTTTGAATAACTGAAATACAGAGACAGAAGTGATTGGTTATGTCTCCAAGCTTTGGCCTTTTGTTTGATACACCATTGTTACGTGTATTTCAACTGAATGCCAGCATGCAGTTTTCCAGTTCTGTGCCTTGTAGTCTGAAATGAGTGAAACTTGCTGTATGGCCTGCGGATAACAAGCACACCTTGGAATGCCCAAACTAATTGCACTGGGTCAGTAATGGAGAGGAATATCAACTTCCCTTAAAAGTATAATTTAGACTAAGGTTCGAAACCTTAAACGTGTATTCTTGAACTTGAGTTGTGTGAGAAGTTCTCGCGTCTTTCGACCAGTGTAGCTTGGTTGTGTCTGAGATGAAGGTTAATTCAGTGTATCTCACCCTGTCTACTGGCTTGTTGAGACCTATTGTTTTGCTAAAGTGTCATGATGATTTTATGTCAAGGCAAATGCTTAGATGGTTTGAATAATGTTCTTTTCTGGGACTTTTTATTCTAATTCTTGTGCAAAGTTGAAAGAAAAGGAGCCAAATTGAAGGTTCCTTTTTATTTATAAAAGTTGGTTCACATTTTCTTAAAATCAGAGGGTTACTTTTTTTAACGGGATGATTTTTTGGTTCTCATTTTTGGACTGGTTTATTTTGATTCTAACCAAAAAGAAAAAATATTAACAACTAACTGCTCTGATATTTTTCAAGTATTCTTCAAGGTGGTCATTCTGCTGCAGCATTTCTCCACTCTCATGTCAATTTTATTCTTGCGGTTCCTTTCATGTATAGCTGGATTTAACTGTTCTGTCTGATGGGTGTGTATGTATGTGTCTGTGGATGTGCACTCAAATGTGTGTTCTTGTGTGATCACAGTTTGGAGAAGAACCTGTGTTTTCTGTACATTTCTGATGTGGTCACAGCTATTTTGTTGAGACAGGAAGAATGGAAAATCTATCAAAGAGAACTATTGTCAATGTTGGTTCCCAACTAAACAGCGTCACGCCTTTCAGACATGGTTGAAGAGAGATAAATCCATAAACCAAACAAGCATTAAAAAGGAAGCTAACTAAAATGCAATAGAATGAGAAAAAAAGAGACTCACTGTTAGAAATCACGTAAAATCAAACACGATCATTCTCATTGCTGATTTGTACTGGTTGCCAATTGTGAATAGCACGAAGTGGTTGAATAAAAGTATTTGAGATATTGTTTTTGTAATTTTTTAAGCACAGAAGATCTCTGTCTGCTTCATGTGTTTTCGGACCCAGGAGCTAACGAGACTCGTTTCATCGTTTCAGTAGATCTCAGATTTCATGGAAATAATATACCCACAGTATCCATAGCTGTCCCACTGAAGTAGGCACAATGAGTGTGTAGGTTGCATACACGGACTCGTCTGAATACATCAAGGGGATGCCTGTACTTGTGGCATTAAGGATTATTATTGCGTTTACTTTTCTCTTGCTGAAAGGATAGTGTTTTGGGCTTTGAAAAAGTTTTTATCAAGGAAATCTTATGGATGAGAAAGAACACCTTATGCTATAGAGACTTGTGTCATGCTAGTCATCCTTTCTTATCAGAAGTATAGCGATGAATTGAACAGTGTTAAAAAGTCGTAAAAGTCAACTAGGTTAAGCAGTTGTGGAAGTGTATTTCTTTTAGTTAAATAGAAGTATCCCCCTGCTTTAAGCAGATAGAGCAGATAAATGATAAAGGCTCGTGGAATAATGATGTGGAAAAACTGCTGGATATGGATTGTGTCTCGAGTTTTTTATCAGGGAAAAGTTGGAGACTGGAAAGAAGAAAAATCATCATAGCAAACTAAAGTAGTTTGTGTTTTCACATGTATGGGAATCCAATGCAAAACTTTGGTTAGTGCCAGGATTCAAGAGTGTATTGTAGGTAGAACAAATCCCAAACAACTCCTCCCCCCCCCCCCACATTAAATAACATGACCTGAATTGAATTGTCTTTGTTGTTGTTGTTCAGAGATTCCAAGGAGACAGGGCATACGAATTATACTGCTGAAAAAGACGAAACGTTCTAGGTCATTACAGGAAAAGTGGACACTGTGAGCACTAATGGGAGATCGGTTCCGCTTTATTTGAGTTTTTTTTTTCTGTCTTAAGTTTATCCCCCACTCCTCTGCATTTAATCCTTTTATGTTGTGCGGCATCCCCCCCCCCCTCCCTCACGCCTTTCTCCCCTGATAATGTTATTCCCCAACCTTTTCAGTTCACATTGTTATTTCTGTCTTACCGTTCTGTCTCTGGTCTCACACATTTGTGAAGATTCTGGAGGTCAATATTATCTCTGCTGATAGTTGTGTGTACATAGGGAATGCAATATTTTGTAAGCTTTATTAATAAAAAAGTTACGCTGATATGATAACATCTTATGAACTTATCATTTGTACTTTGTTCTGGCAGTAGTGAATACCTCTCACAATTTCAATATCCGTGTAGTCTTATGTTATGCCACTAAGCAGATGTTTGTAGCTTCATTTGAGCTCATGCCAGTTTTCAAGAGCAGCTGATATATCATCTTTGCTTCAGATGGGTTATATGTTGTTGAATTTAGCAAGGATTTTCTGTGACTCCCTTTTCATCCTGCAAATGCATTCCCAAGTTTTTCATTTGACTGTCAGCTGCCGCTGGTGCTTCTTTGCTTCTTTCAAAGTCCATCTCATAATAGACACAATACTTTTACAGACACAAATACAGACCCTTACTCCTTCACATATTCTCAGGCACACACAGATGCATGCGAACACACACACACACACACCCACACCCACACACACACACCCACCCACACACACACACACACACACACGCACACACACACACACACACACACACACACACACACACACACACACACACACAATCCCACACACACACACAATCCCACACACACACACAATCCCACGCACACTCGAGACACACTCACAATCCCACACACACCCGAGGCACGTTCTTGGACCGTCCCGAAATAGTTTCATCGTTTCTCTTATGCTGTGCTAAGCGATGCTTTGAGTTAAGTGCGGGGCCTGCATATTATTTTCTTCCTGCTTTATTTCATCATCGGCATTTACGAATGTTGCCTGGCAAGGTAATGGTGTGTGGTCTATTGGAATGGCACCAGCTTCTAGTCCTGCCGTGCAACTTAAGCCGTTCTTCTGTTACTTTCTAAATCATAAAACTCTTCTATGATGGATCATGAATGCCTTTTGTTATAAAACTCTTCTGTGAGGGATCAGGAATGCCTTTAATCATAAAACTCTTCTGTGATAAATACCTTTTATCATGTGTTGTTCGAGAGACTTTTTGCTCTTAGAGTTGTCCAGTGCAGTTCAGTATTATGCAGGAGATAATATCAGATTTTCACCATGCCTGGATCTTCTTCTACAATTTTGTCTTAAGCCAATCATCTGCATTGAAGGAACTATTCCTGTGATTCTTGTATGGGAGTTTATAGGTGGCATTGGTATTCTAGTGATTAGGCAACTGGACCTTCAATAGTGAGATTGCGGGTTTTAGGGATTTGAGCCTCAGCTTGGTCTGACGTTTAGTCCGTGGGAAAGGCCCTTAACATGAATTTCCTATTTGGCTAGGTTGTTTTGGAGATGGACAATAAATTCGGAGGTCCATCTTTTTAAATAACCTAATAGCATTGATAGAGATGTTAAACCAATACCATTTCCCCATGATATCAACATGGTGTAGGGTTTAGTTTTAAATGTTTACTCTGGTAACTGATGCTGGATGAGGGAGAGGGAGAGGTGGAGAAGTTGAGAGAGAGAGAGAGAGAGAGATATATGGGGGAGAGAGAAAGAGAGATAAATAGATATAGATAAGAGAGAAGTGTAGTGAGAGAAAGAGGAGGGGAGGAAGGAAGAGAGCGAATTAAAAAGGGAGGAAGAGAGAGAGAGAGAGAGAGAGAGAGAGAGAGAGAGAGAGAGAGAGAGAGAGAGAGTTCTGTTATGTTGACATCCCATGACTCGAAACCATTTACAGTTTTCTTTTACTTCTGTCCCTGTGAACTGGAGTAGCATGCTGTGTTTGAAAGATGTTTTTCTACCGCCTTTTCACTCACGATGGGAAGTTATTGCTTGGGGACGACCCACTTGGCTCCAGGCTGTGTCCTGTACAAATTTGTACATCTTGTGATCACTACTTTTGTTTTAGTAGAGGTTTTACGGCACTCGCAACTGCATAAGGTCATATGGGCGCCAGTGATCACTGCAGGTTACGCACCACTATTATTGTTTTTACAGTATTTCTTTTGGTACATTACCCGGCAATTGCTGAGCGTCAGGTTCATTTATGACTGTATGATCAAACACTGTTTTCGGGAGTCTCTCTGCATGATATATCTCGTACCCTGGCCTTCAAACTGCAAGGTTTTTGAAAAAGATCTTTTCCTGATCATTTTCTTCTGGAGTCTTCCTTTGCTTCTGGTTTCCTGTCCAGGACATTGTGTTGGTCATATATCTTGGTAATTTCCATGAAGTGTTGTCATTTCAATTTTTATTTCCTTCAGCATACCTCTTCTCCATCACACGCAGAACACGTGAGTTCGATTTCCTTGTGGGGTGAATTTTTGTTGAGTACCTCCCGTCTTTCTGCCGGGGTGTTGTATCCCTTTCAGCCTGGTTTGGCCCTGATAGGCAGAGTGGAAGCCGCCCTCCCCTTCAATGATCTAAATAGTGTTGATTGGTTGGGTGTAAAGCACCTACAATTATTAATTACAACTTTTTAGCCTCTTCTGTCATGGGAGCCTGATTGGTTTACTGACAAAAAGTGTGATTTGATGAGGGCCTTCTTCAAGTGTTTAATCAATCTAGCATTCTTTTGATTCAAGTGTTTGTTAGATTGCCTGGCCAGTTCTCTTTTTTTTTCTCTACCTGAGATTCATTTTTTAAAAGTGGTTAAGACGTGGTTCCTTTTGGCGCCTCAAAAGGTGTCGCTAAAAAAAAAAAAAGAGGTTCCATTGTAATAGTAGTCATGATATTGTACTCACAGTCAAAGAGAATGGATGTAAAACACCTGCAATATAAAGAGAAGAGAATGGTTTTGATTCCTGTGTAATAGTAGTCATGATATTCTCAAAGTCCAAGAGAATGGACGTAAAACATCTACATTAACAAAAGAATGGTTCTCATTCCAATGTAATAGTAGTCATGATATTCTCAAAGTCCAAGAGAATGGACATAAAACATCTACATTAACAAAAGAATGGTTCTCATTCCAATGTAATAGTTGTCATGATATTCTCAAAGTCCAAGAGAATGGACATAAAACATCTACATTAACAAAAGAATGGTTCTCATTCCAATGTAATAGTTGTCATGATATTCTCAAAGTCCAAGAGAATGGACATAAAACATCTACATTAACAAAAGAATGGTTCTCATTCCAATGTAATAGTTGTCATGATATTCTGACAGTCAAAGAGAATTGATGAAAATCATCAACATTAAAAAGAAAAGAAAAAAAAGAATGGTTTTCATTGGCTGCTTCTGTAGTTTTCTTTTAGGTCTTGAAGTTTGACAACATTCTCAAAAAGGGGATGAAAGAATTGACATAGTTCATTTCATTCTTGTAAGTGTGGAAGCAGCCACTTTGGAATGCTTTAAGTGTGGACTTCTGTGATGCAGTTGATCAACCTACTCTGCCAAATATGAGAAGTTTGGGGTCTGAATCTGAGCATGATCTAAACATGTATTGTCCTCCCCAAAATCTTCTTCATCTCAACCCAGTACCTTGATGGGGTACCAAGTGCTCTCTTTCTGAACGCCCTAAAAGTGTAGAGTAATTGATTAGGGCATCCTTACACATATGGAAAAAGGTGTCTCACTATAATTTCCCGATTCAAAGAAAAGTGTCTCTAAGACAAAGCAAACTGAAATCTTATAAAAGGGAACGAGACGATTGAGATAATTATGTCCTCTCTGAAAACGTTGTGTCAGGCATGGAAGGGAGAAAGCAAAAGTGTACAAGAGTTGTTTTGTATTGATCAAGTCCTTGAGTTCTCTTTGCATGTTGGTTTTTTTTTTGTCTTGAGAGAATGCTGTGCTGGTTTCTCACCTTTTGCTTTGTTCGAGATCTAATGATTTGTTCTCATCTATCCTTTACCTTTGTCCCTCTCCCCTTGCCCTTCCCCATTCCTCCCCGTCCCCCGTTTCCAATCACCCCCACCCTCTTCCTTTTCTGCTTCACCTTCTCCCCACTCACCCTCTTACCTTGTTGGTAGTGTGGAAGAACCCCGTAGCCGGCACAGCAGAGGTTCCTACCCCTCCTCCTCTTACCCAGCCCCGCAGCAGTCGGGCCAGACCAATTCTGCGTACAGCCCGGAGAGCAAGGGCTACGGGCCCCAGCACGCGCCCCCGCCCTATGACGAGCACCGTCACCACCCAGGTATATCGGCGTATGCGGTGGGCCCGTCTTACAATCAGAAGGGCAGTCGGCACCACCAGCACTACCCCAACCAACACCATGATCTCTCCTCGGCCTACCCAGCCCTGCATGCTAGCGGTCACGACCACAAGAACTCCTACTCGTACCCGTACTAACGCCACATGCATGCCTCACCGCCCTTTTCTTCTTGCGCATTCGTAAGTAGTGCCGATGCTTGCATGGCCTGTCCAACCTTTTCAGTTTGGATTTTTTGGTCTCTTTAAAAAATCTTTTTTCATTCTGTGTTCATGCTTACTGTTTAAGAAGTACAGTTCAGATAAATAATTGTTATTTGTGACTTAATCATTGTTTGGTTAAATCTTTGCAAAAATTGATTAAATGTTTAAACGATGTTGTGTTTTCAGCACAGAAAGTATGTTTGATGTTCTAGCAGTCATTGGGTTCATGCCCTTTAATTCTATGCCTTATTGTAGAGAGTGGAAAATATTTTCCTAACTGTTCCTAATAGCAGTTTAGGATGTTGTTTAGGTGGGAAACAAATGACCGAATGTTTGTTTATTCTATAAGTTTTTGTCGTTGTTGTGGTTGTTGTGGTTGTTGTTGTTGTTGTTGTGTCTTGTTAGTTTTCATATTTTGTTGTTCTTTTTAATTGCACAGACTTTTTTTCTTGACTGGTATTTGGGATAAATATGTAGTTGTTTAGGGTGGGCTTGGATGGGAGCGTATACAGTTCGTCTGATGCACTGCAGAACTAAATTGCTTAAAGATACCTTTGAAAGATGCAGCTATTGGGAGTCGCAGGCCAATTGTATAAAGAGATGACCAACATTTGGCAAGTATTTTTAGTGCTTCTCCCTGCAATGGGCTTTAGTCCTAGTGCCTCTGTACTTTGATATTTCGTGAACCGAGGTCCATCTTGTACTCTGTCCAGTTTCTGACTTTTGGGAGTTTTGTTGTTCTTTTAACGACTGGAAAATCAGTGTGCTTTTAAAATACTTTACAAAAAAACCCCCTGAAAAACGGACGCAGTACAAGATAGTGTGAAGTTCGTGCGCAGTTTGTTGTGTAATGTTGTTATATTCTATCCGTTCAATATTCATAAGTGATAGAATTTTACTTTATAGTTTTTGCTTTTATTTTTATCTAGGTCCATCGTTGATTGCTCATCTTTTTTGCTGGATCAACATGATATGTACAATCAGTTTAGAGTTTAGAATTGTTGCCAATCAGAAAATTATGGGGAAATGACTGCAGTCCTTATCATTTTGTGATAATTTTTTCTTCATGGGGTAATTGTCCTTGCTAAAGTCATAACTGCAATTTTCAATGATTTTTGAATGTTACTTTACGATGGGAATCTCATTTGGGTGGTCATTGTTATTGATGGACTGAAATATGTTCAGCATTTTTTTTGGCGCTCTTTATTTTCTGTGTGTCTTCTAGAATGCTGTACGCATTCTTAAAACCCGTACTTCTCTTTTGGCATTTCCTTTTGCATTTCTGTTTTTTGCAATTTTTATTTTATTCCAAGTACTGTTTTATCTATTGTCTTTCTTGTCTTTCTGCCAGTACTTAATAACCATTTATTTGTCAGTGTGCCTCTTTATACCTCTCTTTTTATTTTTCTTACCACATTTCTTTTTGTGCAATTTTTATCCTATTCAGAACACTGTGTCCGTCTACTGTCTTTTTATCTTTCTGTCAGTGCTAAATGACCATTTAGTGTCAGTGTACCTCTTCATACTTCTCTAATGACTTTTCCTTCTGCGTGTCTGTTTGTGCCGTTTTTATCTCATTCCAAGTGCTGTCTTTATCCATTGTCTTTATATCTTACTTTCAGCGTTAAATGACCTTTTTTGTGTCAGTGTATCTCCGTGAAGCTCAAATCCTCTTTTGAAATCTCTTCTTCTCTTTGTATTTGCCACTTACACATTGTATTGAACAGATCTTCTCTGGCTTGATTTTTGCGGTTGGTTGGAGGGGCACCACTGGTTGGCCTTACTTCTTTACTTTATCCTCTGTTGTTTCTGTTAGTCTGTTGTATGTCTTACTCTTTCCCACTTATTGTGTCGATGTGCTTCTCTTTACTCAGCAAACAGACAAATAAACAAACAAATAAACAAACAAACAAACAAATAAACAAACAAACTGACTTGATTGTCAGTGGTTGTCCCAAACGCTTTTTTGGATCTAGTGTGTCCTGAGGGTGTAGACAGTACAATAGTTCCTCGTTGCTGCTCCAAATGTTGAAGCCCAGTGAGATCCTATTATCGTTATTCTTCCTCCTTTCACAAGTATGATTCGTACAAGCATTATTGAAAATAATTCTTTTGAACCGGTTGGCCTTAGTTGTAGGAGTGCATACTCGCTAGCTTTCTTTGCCAGGAATTTTGTAAATGAGCACATATAGGTTGGCTAATGTTTTAAAAAAATGTGAGTTATTTGGATCTCTTCGTTCATATTTTTCCGTCATGCTTGCAGGCTTATGAAATTTTATGTATGCTTTTACATAGTATAGATCTATATGTATACAGTTGAACATGCCCAAATGGACCGCCTGTGGTTGAGGAGAAGAATGGTCATCTTTAACAGGTTTGTCCTCTTGGACTGTGTCATTACAATATTATAAGGAAAAAAACAACGAGGGAAGCAGGAAATGGTTGTTTGTACAGGTGATTATCTTGAACAGGTGGTCGTTGAAGCAGGTTTGACTGTATATGTATATGTATATTATGTGTAAGCATAAGCTTCGACTGAGAAAGCTATCGATATAATCATTTCTAGATGAATTTGGCCATTGTCTGAAAAGTACTCCATACTTGCTTGCTACTGATTTCTATGTGTTACTAAGACATATTATTTGGCTAGAAACTTTAAAGCAGACCTATATGCCTCTTAGAGCAGCTACCCCTGGCTTTTCATATTTTACGTGGTATTGTACTTTGAGAACCCAGTAGCATTTATGCTGTAGTCAAAAGCTGTCGTACTTGATGAAGACATCGGTACACTTCTTTTACGTTTCCACGAACAGTGTTTTATATTACCTAACACTAAACTTAAAATCTCTCTCACAGTTACGTGGCATCTAAATGCATTGCGCGCCATCACCCTTTAGACTGTTAAGCAGGTCTTTATGAGACTGATTTTCAAATTTCTCAACACGGTTTAAGATAGGATAAAATAGAATAATACTCTATTTTCCCTGTAGGAAATTTATAAAACATTAATATAACATGTAGAAATTTATCACAGATTTTGAAAGTTAATTAAAATATATTTGTATGATATTAATATGATGTATTGGTGTAATATATAATGTGCACAGTTAAAAAATATCGACAGTAGTCACTTAGCCAGCAGCCTTATCACAGATGGTAGGAAACTTCTCTGTAAGACTAAAAGTAAGAGCGTGAGAATCACGAACATCAAATTATCCCTCAACAAATGTTTTAAATTCTCCGTGATAAGAGAGGGAATAGTTGATCTATACGAATTCAATGCCGTTCCAGCTGTTTTTTCCTTCTTTCTTTTCTTTACTCTGGGCGTCGGAGCCCACTTATGGAATGTCATATTTGTGTTAAGGGTGAGTTTTTGTGTCATGACAGAATAGAAATAGAAGATAGTTTTGTCACAGCTGCCCAGCACAAGGAAGGAGGGGAAAAAAAAAAAAAGACTCCCTCAATGTTTCGGTTGTTATTCAAGATCTGGCTTCCCTTCGCTGTTGGTATCGAAGTGTTCTGTTTTGCTGTCTACCGTGTATTTCTGAGTTGGAAACCCTTCCAAAAATGCTTTTTCAGCGTTCTAGCTTAGTTAATCATCGCCTTAGTTCTAGATGTTGTTCGGATTGTGGATTTGATGGTAAACACTGACTTGCTTGAGGCAACTTCTGTTGTGAAGTTGAAGGACAACCCACTGTTGCTGTTTCAGCTCTTTTTTTTTTTTTTTTTTTAGTTTTTGAAAAATAATTTATACATTTCTGCTGATTAGTCATCCCGTTAACAGTCGGTGCATGACATTTATGTTGGGTGTTGGGGGGGGGGGGGGGGGGGGGAAGAGATGCCCTGTATATCATTATATCTCCTCTCTCATGTTATCCGAGAAGTTGTATATCTCGAGAATGAAGACCTATGGTTGCTCTAACTTTATCATTTGACTGTGAATGACTTTTTATTCAGTACTATTTTATTATATTATTCTTTCTCATTCAATAATTTTATGTTATCCATTGCACACATTTTTTCCTTTATATTATGAACCCCCCCCCCCACCCACCCACCACCACACACACACACACACGTTTGTGGCAGTTCACGGCTTAAGGCCATCTGCTGGTGAGATTTTCCCTATTTTCCCCACGTTTTAACGATGCACTTTTTATCCTCCATTTTGAAACCTACATCCATTTCCTTCAAAGTTTCGAGCACCAACTTCAATCAGTTATGTTTAGAAGTGGGGTTTTTAAAAAATTACAATTTTGGGTCGTGTTTTAAAAATATTTTCTTCATTTTTTTCTCATCTGGATAGCTTCATAATTTTTTACACATCCTTAGGTGAGCTGTACTGAAATAAAGTCCTTTTTGAAGATAATAATGAAAGAATAAGATTACAATGAGTGTTTTTGCTGGGAATTTAAAGATTTTTTTGCTATTTATCCTTGTACATATTTCCAGAGTCCATAATTATTTTCGTAGTCATAATACTACAAACATGGCGTTATTTGTTAATTACTTATGTTTTGTAGTTTGTACTTCGTAAAAAATGAAAGCCATCGGAAGAAAATTAAGAGAGAAGATAACTTTTGAAATTTGGTGAAATTATTCAATATGGCGGATGTTTGCTTGGTTACCATGTGATTATAATCTCTATGTATTATATTTCGTTAGAGTTCGTCACTTTGGCTGGCGAAAACTTCCAAACCACTTAACTTTCGAATTAGAAAAAAATAACGGTGGTTCAGAATCATTTAAAGGGTGCACAGTTTTATTGAGGAGTCTGAAGTCACTGTAGTTTAATTTTCAGTTTTCATTAGTTTCGTTTAGATCTAATCTTGGGAAAGTCCATCCTCTAAGACGCCATTGTGAACAACTGAGGCTTCCGTTCACAAGCTGTTCGCACTGGTTACACAATGACTTGATGATTGATGATTCTTTTAAATCAGTTCATCGAACGTGTACCCAGCTAGTAATAAATAATTACTTGAATGTATTCTTTGATGTACGACTAATTTGAATATATCATCGTTGCTATATATAGTCAAGGAATATGGATTTTAGAAATTTCACCAGCAGATGGTCTTAACATTAACCAGTGTAAAAAATATCGCGTCTCCACATTTTCACCCTGCATTGCTTCATTGCTTTTCTAAGGCGAACGTTTTAGTATTCATCTTTGATACCTGGTACAAATCAACCAATTCAGTTTTATTATTTGTGACCTGCAAATCTGTTGACACCGTCAGAACACCCACACACACATTCACGTGTAAATACAAGCACATTCTCTCTCTCTCTCTCTCTCTCTCTCTCTCTCTCTCTCTCTCTCTTTCTCTCTCTCTCTCTCCCTCTCTCTCTCCCTCCCTCTCTCTCTCCCTCCCTCTCTCCCTCCCTCCCTCCCTCCCTCCCTCTCTCTCTCTCTCTCTCTCTCTCTCTCTCTCTCTCTCTCTCTCTCTCTCTCTCTCTCTCTCTCTCTCTCTCTCTCTCTCTCTCTCTCAAGGCACACAGTAATGCCATACACCTTTGTGTCTGTCCCAACTCTCGACAGTTTCAAGACAAATGGGCTGTTGCGTCAAGCCTACCCATCTGAGAATGTGGACAGCTGAGCTGTCCTATATTTGTCCAAAATCTGTTTGTTAATCTTGTCGGGCAAAGATGGGCTAACATTGAGATTTTTTAGATCTTGAAAGTCTACTTTAATGTACATCATCCCTATAAAGTTGCTCACCAAGGTTTTGTACCCCCCAAAAAACTTTATTCATTTATGCTAAATCTGAGCTGAAGTGGTCTTTGATACTCTACAACAGGTTTTTCCCCAGTGCTCTTTTGTTTTTGGGTTTTTTTTTCCCCCATTTCATTGTGCCCATTTAAGTTTTCTTGGAACGTTTTGTATTCATATTTTTTGGAGTTGCCCAGTGCCATGTGTTCCAATGCTGTAGTACATCGTTTAACATTTTACTAATGACTTGAATTCGCAAATTTCTTTAAAAAATGTGAAAATCGTGAATTCATGTTGCACGTGAAAAAATGCGGTTTGCAGTAGTTTTGTGAAACAGTTTGTAGCCTGTTCTGTACCATCGGAGATCTTCCTTTCTGTGTGCTGCACCATCAATATGCATGCGAAACAGAACCCCCCCCCCCCCAACCCCCCCCCCCCAAAAACAAACATCAAACAAACAACCAAATATCTGGACAGTACACAAAGCCGATCAATATAGCTGATTAGCTTTCGGTACAACCCTGATACTGTAGATAATTATGAAGAAGTTTGAGGAACTTTTTTTTGTCTTGTATCCGTAGCCCGTTTTGAACAGGAGGATTAACTCAGAATTTTGTTTTATCTCGATCTCTTCCTGACAGACGCGTGGACTGGTGATAACAGCACCCTTCCTGCTCGCCGGTCATTTGTGGGACGCAACAACAAGGTGCAGCCCATCTGAGTGGACAAGGTTGAGATGGAGCGGACTACAAATTGGGAAATTGTATTTTAGAATAAAGAGGACAACAAAAAAAAAAAGAGGGAGGGGAATTGGTTGTGGGTGGTGGTGGTGGTGGTGGTGGTTGGGATGGGGATGGGGATGAGTAACGGAGAGTGTGGTTTCTGCCCCCTGGTTTTGTTTATACTTTTGCTCAGCAGATTTGTTGTAATTCGGTAATTCGGGTGGTGGTTTTGTTTAGTGATGATAGAGGTATGAAGTATTGGATGTACTGGATGTACACAGGAGTTGCAAAGGTGGGTTGTTTTGTGGGGGGTTGCATATGTGTCGCCTGGTGTGTGTGTGAGAGAGAGAGAGAGAGGTGATTGTAGTAGATATCAGAGGGTTTTTTTTATTCAGAAACGGTCATGGCTTTGAGGAGTGGAAAAGTCTACCTGAAGCTAAATTGTGATAAAGATTGTCAGAATTGTGGATAAGGTCAGAAAGAGTACTTAGAATATTTGCTTTTTGAGACTGTGACGGTGCCAAGGTTTAGGAAGTGTGAAAACGTTAAGGTCAAGGGTCATGTTTTTAAGGCTAACCTACCTGGAAGGCTATTGAGGACAGTCATGCAATGTTTGTTAATTTTGTTGCCAACCCAAGGTTCTTCAGTTAAATGTTGAACTCTCGTACAATTAACAATAATAATTTACAGACAAGACGTAAAGATTATACCTCATGTCTTTTGCGCGAAGTCGCGAAAAGAATCGAGGATTTATCGGGGTTTTTTGTTTTTGCTTTTAGTTTTTGGCAGCAGTTGGCACTTGTCCACAGCTCCCTTACTTAACTTACTTAAAAGTAATTTCAATTGTGATGTGTGATTTGAATACCGAATTATGAGTGGGTTAAAAAAATTTTTTTTCTTTTTTCTGTGTGTCACAAGGGTCTTTCGTATTTGTTCACAGTGTTTGAATTTCATCATGATTCCATTGAAATGTGCCAGGCTTGTCCTTCATTGCCATTCTCAAAGATTGTTGTTTGATGATACAAGGTAGAAATGCCATCGTCTATGTATTGAATGTCTTTTGCCCAACGGATTAGATTGGTCCAATTGGTTAAGATACCATAGTGCGAACAGGGAACACTGATGTCAAAATTTAAGTGTTGTGTATCATCATGTGGAATATAAGTAACACAGTATAGAAAGGGTGAATTGTCCTTTTGTTAAGAGAAGAGGTTTAAGGTAGCTCTATCAAAAAGGAGGAATGAAGTGATTTTAGTTAACTGGTCTGGAGAATCACAAAATATTGGAAAAATTCACCCTCAAAATTATACAGAATGAACCGAAAAGATAACTAATGTGAATCTCTCCCAATGAAAAAAAAAAGATTTATCAAACCTCTTCTGAAGTTGTCTTAAATTCATGCCTTGGAACATTTTTGAAAATGCTCATGATTGTCATTGTTAAACTGTGGTGCATCCCCCCCGTCATTTTGTCCACAGTCATATTGTTTCAAAGATGTAAATGGTTTGTCATCCTGTGTTCTTTCAATGGTATATATTTTTTTCTATTTTTCTGGTTGCATTTAGGGAGTCTATCCCCTCCGAAAAAGTGTTCACACAGCTGTTGTGTTCATGTCAGTTGGTCTGTTGTCTTGACACCCTGCTGTGTGTGATTATATCATCATCTTTGCAACTTCAGAGTATCCTTACTTCATTTTCATTTCTGAGTGCCGGGAAATTGGCATCTGAAGGAACTGTTTTCCAGGAGAAATAGCGTCAATAGCGTTGTTGTTTAAGTAGAATATAATGGGTGGACAAATGTAATCACTTCTACTAAATAATCATTTTGACTATTTCTCAGACTTCTTATAAAACGGGTTGTTTTTTTGTGTTCAGCTGTAATATAGTGAGGTTACAGCTTCATCGGTGAAATGCCATTTCTTGCTGTGTTACTTATAAAGTTATGAACGCCATAAAACTCTTACCAACTAAAACTAAAGTTGCTGTCATAGAAGGGAAGGGAGAGAAAAGCTGTACACAGGGAGGGTAAAGGTGTTCATATTGTTAATGATCTTTTAGGGGAAAGGAAGATGATGAATCAAGTCAGAAGTACTTTCCATCAGCTGTACATACACTGCTTATGCCTAACATTTTGGTTTGCGCCAAGGAATGCATAAGAGTGTGATTGTTAATAATTTATTGGATTGTTAAGTACAGGATGTGTACAATTTTTAACATCATCATGCCCTCTACCTTTCTCATGCTCATGTTGGGATTTTTGTGCACTCACAATCACTCAAGACATGCTCACATGGCCTTTCTTTTTTACACGTATATCAAAAACAGAAATCGAATGGAAATCGTGTTAGAGCTTGAAATGGAATTCGGTTTTTTTTTGGGTAAATTTTGGAGGGGGAAACATTTGCGATCATTCTGGTTTGTGAGCTTGGATTTTGCTTTTGCCCATTCGGTCTTGTTACTATTGCCTTAAATAATTTAGGCCTTATGCCCTTGACCTTTTTGCCGTGATGTACATAGCCTTTTCCTTTCTACACTACACTGTACTTTTATACCTCCTTTATATAGGAATATACAGTTTATCTATTCTGTGGTTATTGCTCACACATGTAAATATACCTTTAAGGGGGTTTAAATGGAATTCATTTTTCTTTCAAATTTTCACTGCGATTTGTAAAAAAATGAAGGGGTGAAGGAGATGAAAAGAGAACAATCATTGGTGTTTTGTTGTCAACCACTTCTGTGCCTCTTTGTATTTATTTTTTTTGGCCTAACCAAATTTATCTGTGGTAGTTTATGGTCCACTCCTCTTTAATTTTTTACTAATTGCATTGTGAAGAAAACCATGTATTAATTTCATCCTTTTAAATCATTGTCGTGTTCAAATCAACTTTTTTTTTTTTTTTTGGAGAGGGGACATCACATTTGATTCAGGAATCTGTGAGACCTGTCTTTGTTGAAAATATGTGTATGTATAAAAACTCTCTTATGTTGTCTTTCTTTGATTAATATATATATTTTTTGGACTGCATTTTCTTTCCCTACATGCAATATGCATAGTTAAACCCTTTCCTGTTCAAATTCTTTGCCAACAGTAGCTGCTCCCTTTTTTCAACTTTCTGTATATATGTCGGCCTTCTGGTCTTTGCATTCTCTTTTGGGCTCTTTTGAGGGAAAAGGATATTTTTCGTTTTGGTTGGATACAATGTTTTACTTACTAGAACTGAAAACAAGGCTAGTTCTTCTTAATGTCAGGGAAGTATTTTTATCAGTGCTCAGAGTTTATACTTGTATTAGCTTTTTATAAGTGCTCAGAGCTTAATTTTACATGGGATAAAGCGCTATAAAATGCCTTGTATTATTTGTAGCTATTATCCTAATGAAGCATATCTTTAAGGAAATTACACTGGTCTGTTTGACTGGGTTGAACTGTGGCGCTGGGTTTTTTTATATCCGGCTGGGTTTTTTAACAGGAAAAGATAAACAGGAGTAGTTGCACCTTGTTCTTATAGAACAAACTTTCTGTAGGTTCACGTGATCCCGTGGTTTCTGTGATGTAAGTCACACCTGCGTGTGATGAATCGTACTTGAATGTGTTTAAGAGTTTTTTGAGTTTAAGATAAGGCGTCTCACTTGACCTGGCGTCCGGGCGTATCTCTCCGACAGCAGACCGAAGGCAATGTTGCGGTGCATTTTGAATCATTATGCATAAATCAGAAACATGACTGTGTATATTTCATAGCATTCATGTTGTAGTTTGTCTTTTTAGGTTCAGATAAAGCAAATGGAATCGAAAATGTGTATTCAGAATAAAGAAGTAATGCTTCCTTTTTTTTTTTTTAAACGCCCCAAAACAGTGCGTCTTTGAGCTTTGTTGAAAAACCGGAATGCACACCTTTGATGAGTTAATTAGAGTAAATTACTCCTCCATTCGAAGTATGAAGCACACTGTCCGAACAGTATATCAAAAAAATTGAGTGGGATGCTATTTTAGGGAGTGATATACCTACATGTAGTTTCTGAAGTTAACTTTTGCGATAAAGTCCTGACGGTGTAAACTGCGCTTTTATTTTAGGAAGAATGGAGACTTTGGAAACATTTTTTTGGAGTATTTGATTTTGAGTCTCTCACATTCTTAAAAAATTCTTATGCACATTTTCCAAGAACTGTTTTTAAAGGTGCAACTCATCCTTTCATGCTATTGTGTATCAAGGCTCTTTATGTTTGATTTCTCTCTTCATTCTTAAAGAAAAAAAAAGAATTGCAATTACTTTTTAAAAAAAATAAATTTTTTAAAATTATTTAATTTTTAATTTTTATTTTTATTGCAATTACTTAATGAACTGTCTTTGGCAGTGGTATAAATGAAACACATTTTAGTGATTATAATAATAATTGCATTTACATAGCACATATCCATGCTCTACAGCATGCTCCCTCGGCTTTGTTACTGATTTTCTGCTAATGAGATGCTGGTTACTGATAAATGATACATTGTTTGTGGAGTCTGGATGATTCTTTCAGGTTTGTAAGCAGCTGCATTAACAGCATGATAATTGAAGTGAAGAGTGATCGTTTTATGTTTCGTAAGTAAGTACTCTCTATTGCTTGTTTATACTTAAATATTTTCCTCTGCCCTTGCTTAATTTTAAATATTTTATAAATGAAGTTTGTATTTCATCATAATAATATTTGTTGATTCCATTTTAGAAAGAAATTCAGTTTGTAGCTGTTTGAGGGTAAGAGGTGCTAAGGTTGGTAGGTTTGTTTTCATTCAGCTTCTTGTCCTGCATATATTTTGTTTTTGCTTTGCTTGAAAAAAAAAAGGGGCGGGTGGGTATCATGTGTACAGGTAATTGACAGTAAATCAGCCCATTTATTTTGCAATCATCATATATTATGTTTCCTTTGTTTTAAATAGTTTTTATGCGTTCATATTGTAGTGTATAGGTCTTGACTTATCTCTTGTCCTCAATCCTTTGGAGTATTGGTAGCCCCATGTGCTTATTTAGTGAAGAGATCTGGCTTGAAATACAATGTACACTGAACTGCGTGGTGGGTCGTGAAATTTGAGAAAAGTGTGTTTGCCGTCAGCGGATACTCTGATGATCTAATTTGCTTCTTTCCTATCCATCATCCTTATCTCCACTCCTTCTTTCTGGAGTTTGTTACTCTCTGGTAACACCTAATCTTGAGCACTTCCATGGGTTTATTGCACTTCAAGTGCCGTAAAACTTCTTACTCAAACCGAGAAAAGTGTTACATGCTTATCATGCATTTTGCACACTGAGAAATCTTTTTGTTGTTCCTCTCGCTTGCTTTGCAGTTGCATTTTAATTAATATCAGAGTTGGGGTTGTCGATGCTTTTTTGCGTTCGGTGCAGGTGAAAAGTGCATGTGTGTAGTCGAACTTGTCCGAGGCGACCACCCAGTGTGGAGGAGAAAAAGTTTTCTTCTTCGACAGCTGACCGTCTTGGACAGTATCAATATAATAGAGAAGGAAAACCCCCCCCCCCTACGCAAGTGAGGAAGTTGGAAATGGTTGTTTGCACAGGTGATTGTCTTGGACAGGTGGTCGTTAGAGCAGATTGGACTTTTTTTTTAGCAATGTCAGGACGCGACTCTCTGCAAGTGGCGAAACAAAAAGAACTATGTCATGTCATGCCAAATTGTCAGTGTGTAGAAATCTCTCCTTTTGGCTACCATTCTGCGAGACAGTCCTGTGGTATCAGTCTTTCTGTATTACCATCCTTGGTCTTTCTGAATTCTCGTCTTTGGTCTTTCTGTATTTTCGTCCTGTCCCCCTCAAGTGCCCATATTGCGAGGCGTTGATTTTTCTGTCTCCTTAGATCAAGCCTTAGTGTATGATAATAATGATATGATAACAATAATAAAAATGGTAATAATAACAATAATGATAATAATAATAATATGCATGCAACAGAACATTCCAATGAGGAAATTTCCTCCCCTGTTAGGTTGTGTTGATTATATTGATGTTCATAATTATTATTAATTTGATTCAGAGATTTCACACCTATGTTTACATTGCTGCTAAGTATGAACAATACTTGATATTGGATGTGTTGCCGTGTGGTTTGTGGTGTTCTCCCCTTATCAGTGTTCTGTAAGAGCTGTGCTCACTTCTGATGATGTCCTGGAGAGAAGGGTCAAGGACACAGTTGTGTTCTAGTTGCCTTGTGCTGGTAGTTTAGAGAAAAAGTTTTCTCCCCCCCCACAGTGCTCCGTCACTGAGGTACGTGCATAGGGACCCAGTTCGAATATTGTGATGGGTACTATTGCTAGTGCAGGGCAACACTGATTCAGTGGCGGAGGAAAAAGTCAGGTGTAAAGAATATTTTTTAAAATGTCCTTTGGAGCTATTGAATTAGAGATTGATTATGTGGGCGGGTCACTCATAGCCTGTTTGATGCACAGTTTTAGATTGATTATGTCCGTGAAAAGGGCTTGCGTGGATTTCATTTTTCAGCGCTGTAGTATTGAATTGAGCACTAGCTCATTTCATGCTATCTGAAATCATGACTTTGTTATGGAGACAGAGCTTTAAGTGATCAGCCCTGAAAATTGTTTTGTTTCATTAAAATTTCCTCTCACTTCAACTCAGCAAATCATTTCGATATTTGTAGTCTTGAATGTGATTTAAATTGCTCAAATTTATAATCAGGCTCTGTGTAAATGTGTGGAGAAGTTTGTGATGCTGTAGGGTAGAGGATATGAACGGCATACTGCGTTTGTTTACGGGTGGTTTTTCAGAAGGGCAATGTACAGACACAAACTGTTAGTTAAATGCCAAAAGCGCACTTTAAAAAAAGCCCTGAGTTGTTGTTTTTTTATTTGATTTTTTTTTTCTTTTCGTAAAGAGATTTTTAAATCACACCTTGGATGCTAAACCATAGTTTTTCACAGTCAAGTATATTCATCTGTATGTTTTGGGCATATCTTGGCATTGTACATTTTGATCTCACGTGTACTTTGTTAGTTCACAATGCATCAGTATCTTTGTCTTGCGGCTGGGATGTTGTATTGCTCTCAGCTGGGGTTGGGCCTGACAGGCAGGGTCGAAACGGCCTGCCCTTCAAAATGATCAATGGGGGCATAAAACTTTAATAATTACCGTTAGCTTTTGGTCAGTCGAATATATATCATGAAAAAGAGTAATGTGTGTTCATTTTTAAGGATTATTTGGTGAAAAGGCCCATACTACTCTACGTATGTATGATGTAGACTTCAACCTTCTTTCCTGTATAGGACGGGATCCTTCCTTACTAACTCTTTGTTCTTTGTATGTGGAATGTACAATAAGACTGACATTGTGTTTTAGCAGTCTGGTATGTGTCTGATACTGTACATCATGACTTTTTTAAAGAGTGTTTTATTTTCTTCTGAAAATGATGTCAAATATTTGTTTCTAGTTATCTCAGGTGCTCTTTTAGAATTTCCATTCAAATTTTTTGTCGTGTCCTTCGATGGTCTACACTCTACGCTGAATGACCACTGCTCGTTCTATCTGTTCTATATTTGACCGTTGAGCATATTTGCATATTTCTGTAGACTGTGCCTTCGATGAAATGATATTCCGTGGTGAAATGGGGGTGTTGGTGTTCTGCATGCCTTCTTTTTCCCTCTTTAAAAAAATATTGTTATTCAAAATCGATTTATCTATGAATCTGTCTTGACTCTGGAAATGTTTTATATGAGTCAGCAAGTTCTCTGGCAGTTACCAAGTCGAGATTCTTTTTCTTGGGAATAACTTTTAGGGTTTTCATTTTAATTAAGAGATCATGATCAATGTTTCATGCTGTTGCTGTCACAACAAAAATGCGTAACTCCATTCGACCCTGTTTTACAGGTTGAGCAAAGAAAATTGGGGAGTCATCTATGTTTCTTACGATGGCAAAGATGTGTTTTGATATCAGAAAAGAGGGGCGTAGTTTTGACTAATTCTGTGTGCAGTGTTTTAGGAAAGTCAAACGTAGGGTGTGACGCTCGGCACCCTCTCAGCATTTTGATAATTGTGATACAAACAGCAGGCCGCTTGTTGACCTTAGTTATTGACATTGAAGAAAGAATTGTCGGAACACTATTTGAAGAACAGTTTGGAAATGAGTCTGTGGATGTCTTCTTTGTGTGTGTCGTTTGTAGATACTTGAGGTGTAAAATATCACATAATGGAAGCTGTTGTATTGATTGTGTATCTTTGAAATCTGTTTAGAGTCTAGCATTCACATAGCGAACATGCACAAAACTAGAATAGGCGCATTGGGAACTGGTTTTCAGGTTCTGAATTTTTTTTTCGTACACGTGTAGCTATCTATTCTTTCTATTTGAAGTACGTATTATAGACCTATAGCAAAATTTGTACATAACAAAAAGATTTCTGTGTCCTGCTGGTTTCGCTATGTGCGTGTTAGACTGTATTTTGAGCCTGTGCAGAGTTGTCATTTTTCATTTATCATACTTTTGCTCACCATCCAGCAGTAGACGGCAAACAAAGCAACAGGTAAATCAAGTCATTTTGTTGTTTTCCAATATATAAAGGTTTTAAGAAAATAAAAAATAAACACCTAACTTTTGTACACCTAATGCCAAAGGACATTATTATCTGTCAACTGCAAGTAGGCTACACTTTTTTGCATTGTTTTCAATCTCACACTGATGTTTCTGGAACACGAGAATCCTTTAATGATTAATGCTGTTGTGTAATAGTGTTGATACCACACTGCCCGTTTGTGAACAAAGACCAGAAGATGTTCAAGAATGATCAGAGAACACAATATATATAAAGGTCACATTTGAAATTCTGTTACGTCGTATTTGCATGTTGAATTTTTAAAAAAAGGGCACGCTTAGTAAGCCTAACACCAGTGCAATTAAAAGTGTCAGTGACACGCTATTCAGAGAGTGAGAAATTTTACATCTGATGTGCGACTTATTACAAGCTGCAAAACGCTTAAACGTCGGTTTGTCATGAACTAGTATATATGTTTATAGTGTGTCGTATGGTCCCTGTATGTATTGGTAAAAACGTCACAATATCATTATGTGACTCGGGTGTCCTTCTACTCACACAGCATAATAAGGTCTACATGTACTAATGATGTTGTTCATGTGTCTGTGTAGCACTGGTGTGTGAAACGTGTTGTTTGAAGATCGCAGTGGAAATATGATTGAGGTTGCAAATTTGTAATTAATTATTGCCTTATTGACATGTGCACTTTTTCTATGATTTTCTCGCAAAAACTGTCACAAGGAACAAGAGGCTCCTCCCTGAGTTAAGGCCCGTTTTTAGAAGAGGGTACAATGGAAAGACAATTGAAGTACATTATTTCTGAATATTCCTGTTCAATCTATAATATGAACGTTATTTAGGGATGGATCCTGTGTTTGTTTGTTTTTTTAAAGTGAAAATCTGTATTCATACAGAAAGACGTGTTTATAATCTTTAAATTCTAAAAATGGTGAGCACTAAAACCTTTTGTAGAAAGGTGCCTGAAATTTTGGACGAAAAAAGTACGGCCCCAGAACAGTTAGTCGGCAACAGAAGACTGCACCTCATGGTCAGTGCTACATTAAACATATGATGACTAACTAACGACTTATGATCGTGATTGATAAGTCTTTGTGGGTTCACGTTGTATTTTTATTTAGTTCCGAGTTTATATAACAGAAATCCTTGAATGTTTCCTACTTACGATGATGAGGTTGCTGCTTTTGATCTATGTTTGCTTTTGATTTTTACGGTTACTGTGATATGTTTTGTTCCATTCTGTTTTTAAAGGTTCAAGCTAGTTGCCGTAGTTTAGGGGGGGCTATTTTCTTTTTCTTTTTCTTATTTTAAAACAGTAGGTTGAATTAACTTGCAGATTAAGCTGCCTTATTTACCGAAACACAGTAGTACCTCAAGAGAGTGTTTTTGGGTTGGGGTTTTTTTGTTACTGTTTTAAATAACTTAAAGGGATGTTGTTGACATTTTTCTTTTCAGAACATCCAGCTTTGATATATTGTTTTGAAAGTCACTTCGTTTTTTGAGGTCTCTGCTGGCCCTCTGC
>NW_004797439.1:486023-488756 GCF_000002075.1 Aplysia californica
TTTCGGGGGGCCTTTCTGCCCCCTCCTCCCCCCCCCCCCCCATCCTCACAACTGTACTGTAAGAAACATCATCACTGATCTCGATTTTATTTTTTTCCTTCTTCGATGATGTAACATACTTCATTTTTTGGCTACTTAATGGCTATGTTCTACTCACCCTTCCTCGTTTGTCTTGTTTTATTTGTTGAGGAGCATTTTGGGAGATGAAAAGTTGTTGGAACTCAACTTACACACACTTTCTTGATGTTTGTTTCATCATTGGTTTTTTTTTGGTGGGTTTTTTCGTTCTTGTTCATGATGTGTTATTGCGTTATTAGAAATTTAATTCAAGCAACTTTTTCTTTTTTTCTTCTTTTGTATTTTTTTTAAATTGCCGCTTTTGTTTTCATTCTTTCTTCTAATACATTTCGGTAGGGATTGGGAGAAATCATGATTTTAGATTTTTTGGTTTTAGTGGTTGCTTTCAAGCAAGCTATTATTCCTTTTTTGTTTACAATGATGTTTCCACTCTTTACAGTAATTACTACATATAATTGTCTTGATTTTTGTGTATTGTTTAATTCTAATCTAATGTTAATTAGTGTTGCCAGTGTACTTCAACTGAGTTGTTTGAATACCGTACCTGTTGCCTTCGAGTGTTCTCTTTGCAAGCTTGTTGATCATACTTACCCTGCCTCGTCAATAAATTGGAATGTAATCGTCACCTGTCATCAGAGCTCTATTCTTGTTGATTTTATTTGTATATGTGTGTGTGTGTGTGTGTGTGTGTGTGTGTGTGTGTGTGTGTGTGTGTGTGCACGGGCGAAGGCTGACTTGTTTGACAGGGTAATCAAAGTGAAATGGGACCAGATATGGCCTATAGATATCACACAAGAATCTTACTCGAGGCGGCGACTCTGAGTTGTGAATGAAAACAAATCCGGAATTCATATTGTATGTTCAACCGCCAAAATAATCGGGAAAGTATCTAATTAAATATCAGTTCCCACTAAAATTAAACTTAACTTTAGATGTGAATACATAAACACAAAGCAAAGAAGCAGAGATGTCAGTACTAGATCTATATGTTATAGATCTACCAGTGAGTCTAACTCTTTGGTAGAACATGACAATTATTATTTTTTAAATTTCACATTTGGCTGTTTTTGTTAGCCTTTCGCGGCCAGGAGCTGGTGTCATAATCGAGGTCACGATCTGATTATAGGACAGTAAAAAGTCGAGGAAAAAAAAAACAAGCACAAGCAGCAGTCAAGAGATTATTAAGAGTTAGTTCCCCTCACATTTGTGAGGTAGACTCGACCAGTGTTAGTTAGCTTACTTAATCAGGGCTGGTGATTGATTTTAACTGTGGCCCCAAAGGGGTGAACAGGGTATATGTGGCAATGAAACAGCTTTGACTGCCATGCACATGTTCCCTTCAACTCTATTCCAGCCTCACTTTAAGCTTATTTAATCAAAGCTTGCGACTGCTTATGGAGTGGGCCGAGTGGGGTGAGGAGGCTATTTCTGTGGCCGTGAAACCGTTTTGAATGTTAGGCATACTGTTCGTTGTTGGTTACGAACGTCTTTTTACATTTCATTTATGAGGTTTACGTTTAAGGATGAATTTGACAGCGACAATGTTTCAAAATTAGAAAGGGAAGCAGTGATTATTTGATTATATAGACTCTTCGCCCCTGTGTGTGTGTGTGTGTGTGTGTGTGTGTGTGTGTGTGTGTGTGTGTGTGTGCGTGTGTGTGTGTGTGTGTGTGTGTGTGTGTGTGTGTGTGTGTGCCCGGAGGAAGGTCACAGTGGTTGAAAATTTTGGATAGTGAAATAAGAGCAAATTTGTTGTAGCAAATTTAAGGCTGAATACGCTGATTAAAAAAAAATTCAAATATCTTGAGTAGCTTTAAAAACTTTTTATAACATAGGGTGTAAAAACAAACATTTTAACCGTTGATGAAGTACACAATGCAGCAAAAAGTAACCAATAAAAATATTTCGCCTGAAAAAATCATAAAATCATTTCAATACGTTATTAAGAAATTATGGTTAAAAGTGTTTTTTCTGATGGAACTAAATTTTTGAGCAGTACGAATTTTTTTTCCACCACGTTGCTCAGACATAGCTTTGCCGACAACTGGGACACATACTCCAGGCACACACACACAAACACACACAAACACACACACACACACACACACACACACACACACACACACACGCACACACACACACACACACACACACATATTCAAACACACACGCACATTCATACACACACATACACACACACATTCAAACACACACAAATTCAAACAAACACACACACATATCAAACACACACGCACATTCATAAACACACATATACACACACACATTCAAACACACACATTCAAACAAACACACACACATATTCAAACACACACGCACATTCATACACACACATACACACACACATTCAAACACACACAAATTCAAACAAACACACACACATATCAAACACACACGCACATTCATAAACACACATATACACACACACATTCAAACACACACATTCAAACAAACACACACACATATTCAAACACACACGCACATTCATACACACACATACACACACATTCAAACACACACACATTCAAACAAACACACACACACACACATATTCAAACAAACATGCACATTCATACACACACATACACACACACATTCAAACACACACATTCAAACAAACACAAACACACACACACA